>NC_057747.1:20215119-20232854 GCF_004010195.1 Chiloscyllium plagiosum | reverse complement strand
GGGCATGGATAAAATAAATAGACAAAGTCTTTTCCCTGGGGTCGGTGAGTCCAGAACTAGAGGGCATGGGTTTAGGGTGAGAGGGGAAAGATATAAAAGAGACCTAAGGGGCAACCTTTTCATGCAGAGGGTGGTACGTGTATGGAATGAGCTGCCAGAGGATGTGGTGGAGGCTGGTACAATTGCAACATTTAAGAGGCATTTGGATGGGTACATGAATAGGAAGGGTTTGGCGGGATATGGGCCGGGTGCTGCCAGGTGGGACTAGATTGGGTCGGCGTGGACGGGTTGGACCGAAGGGTCGGTTTCCATGTTGTACATCTCTATGACTCTATGTGCTTCCTCCTTTGGATGTGGGGACAGTACAATGTTTAAAAGACATTTGGATAAGTATAGGGAATGTTTGGAGGGATATGGGCTAAATGCAGTCAGTCCGGACATGTTTAGATTGGGAACATGGTCAGCGTGGACTGGTTGGGCCAAAGTGTCTGATTCCATGCTGGATGACTCTAAGACTTATTATTGGTTTATCAGGTTGCATGATAATAAGGATATGATTTGGAGATGCCAGTGTTGGACTGGGTTGTACAAAGTTAAAAATCACACAACACCAGGTTATAGTCCAACAGGTTGAATTAGAAAAACTGGCTTTTGGAGTGCTGCTCCTTCATCAATAAGGATATTGTACTACTTTGACACGCCCCTGTGATTTGCAAATTTAAGTTGAATTTAAAGCTGTATTTTATGCCTTTATGAAGTTTGTAAAGTCGCAATAAATAAATGACACTGACACCTATGAGACAGAAATTCAACAAAGTGTAATGTCAAAGCAACAATGCCTCAAAACTGTTATCTCAGTTTTTAAGTAATGGCTAAAAGAAATGATAAGCTTCAAGAAACACTGTTGCAATTGTTTGCATTGATGAATCAGATTAACATAAGAACTTGTAAAACGTAATTGTGCAGTTTTAGATTAGGGTGGCCTAACATCAAAGAGAAAACATACCATAGATTTTCTTAATTGTTTCTGGAAGCAGATTACCAATTCTTTATAGAGTGGAGAGTGTGGTGCTGGAAAAGCAAGGCAGGCAGCAGCCGAGGAGCAGGGGAGTCGACGTTTTGGGCAAAAGGTCTTCGTCAGCCTTTCCTGAGGAGGGCTTTTGCCCAAAACACTGACTCTCCTGCTCCTCAGATGCTGTTTGCCGTGCTGGGCTTTTCCAGCACCATGCTCTCGACTCTCATCTCCAGCATCTGCAGTCTTCACTTTTCGCCCAATTCTTTATTGAACCTTTCATCAATTGATTCTAAATGGAATGGAGATCATATGGGTTCCTCAAAGGTCACATGCAGACCTCCCACTGGAACTCCAGCAGTTTATCTGATCATTACAGAGGAACCTCAATTGTCCGAACGAGATGGGCGGGTACTATTTTGTTCAGATAATTGATTTTTCGGTTAATTGAGTCAATGCCTCTCCTTTGGGGCTCAGAGTTTTCTGAAGTTTCCTTTTTTCTCGCCCCACCTACCTTGCTCCCTCTCTCTGTCTCAGGGTTTATTTTGAGCAGACACACACTTGTGTGTAAGGGACCGGCAGCATTGCTGAAGCCTCCCCCACCCCACCCCATCAATTCAATGAGATTGACACAGCGAGCACTTGCTAAGTCTGCTCCCCATTCAGGAGACTAGGCAGCAGCACACAGCGTGTGGGCCCTCACCCCCGTGCCCCCCACCCACCCTTGCCTCGCTCACCCCCAAACCCATCCAAACACGCCCCGTCCATCTCCCAACACAATCCGACCCCCAACCCCATCGAAACCTGCCCCCTCCCACCTTCCACATACCCCCGCCCCACTCCGGGGTAGCTGGACTGGACAACAGTAAGGCTGCTGCTACCTTTGGGGTGAGTCTCCAAATAGCGCGCGTGCGCGCGCGCACACACACACACAAAACTTATCACTGCAACTTTTTGACAAGTCCCACCTTTACCCTGTACAGGACAATGTTGGAGAGATTATCTGAGGAAGGGGATGTTTAGGGTACATCCCTGTGTAGATTTCCAGGGAAAGTGTGGGGGGAGAGAGAGGGCGGGCGGTCAGTCATTTGGAGACAGTGCCTGGGCTCCCATCCAGGACTATTCTCGGCAGCATTTTATTTTTAATCACTGTAAACAAAAGACAGAATCAGTGTTGGAAACACTTCTTTGATGTAATGTTTGTATTGGGACCTTGAGATTTTCTTCAGATAATCTGAAATTCAGATAATTGATATTCTGTATTGTATTGCTGCTTGCGGGAGCTCCTGTTTCCACAAAGGGTGGCACAGTGTCTCAGTGAGCCTCATAGTGTCAGAGACCTGGGTTCAATTCCATCCTCTGGCAATTGTCTCTGTGGGGTTTTCACTTCTCCCTGTGTCTGAGTGAGTTTCCTCCAGGTGCTCTGAGTGAGTTTCCTCCCACTGTCCAAAGATATGCAGGTTAGGTAGATTGGCCATGCTAAATTGCCCCATTGTTTTCAGGGATATGCAGATTAGGTGAAATGGCCATGCTAAATTGCCCGTAGTGTCCAGCGCTGTGCAGGCTGGGTGGATTAGCCATGGGAAGTGCAGGATTGCCTGGATAGAGTAGGGGGATGGGTCAGGGTGGGATGCTCTTCAGAGGGTCGGTGTGGACTTGTTGGGCCGAATGGCCTTCATTCGCACTGTAGGGGTTCTAATGATTCCTACATTACCACAGAGACCATACTTCATGGTTATCAAGACATTTAGTGAAACGTTCACATAAATGTAAGGTTTTTATATATCTTCATGTGGTTATTCATGGAATTAACTCTGAATTCAGGATGACTGAAAGTGCCACCACCTAAATACTAGAAGAAATACACATTTTAACATGAACCAATCAAGAATGATTTGAGCAAACAGTTTTAAATTAGTTGCATAGTATTTATTTCTGTATTATTTATATTTTTAGCACATTGTCTTCCTTCTCTCAAGGGTCCTCACTTTCAGACAGCTTTCTTCACCATCAATAAACCTGGCTGGCTCTGCAGAGTTTGGTAACTTAAACACACTTATTCCCTGTCGCTGGTGTTCCTGCTGCGATCTGAGAAACACCAGCAGGATGAGGGGTCATTGGCAGATTCTTTGGTCCGGAAGCCAAATAGAAACAGTAGGCACACGAACCAAATTAATTCTCTTGGCACCTGGATAATCCCAGGCAGGATATAGGCTGCACATCCCTGCTGCAAACTCTCCATTCTGGGCAGGTGAATGATGCTGCAGAGAGCAAACCATTTGACCTGGATGGAAAGAACAGGTCAACACTGGCTCAACAACGAAAACATTCTTGGTTGGTGTTCCAATTATGCAAACAATGCAGCTTTCTAAATACAAAAAAAAAGTCCATGCATACTTGACACATGTCGATTATCTTTTGATTGAAGACCGTTAGAAAATAAAGAACTTCCTGCCAACAGACAGATTAGAAATCTCAAGAAGAAGGCACAACGAGAATATCCTGAAAACAGCAGCACGCAGCTTTACAGTAATTATTTCTAAAAAAATACAGACTGCTCACCTCCCTTTAAGCAATTAGTGGAGTTCATTTTTTTTTCCCCTAGACAACTGCACACTTTGACAGCGACAGCATTTTCACTTACTGAGAAACTCACTCAGGGCAGAGGGGAATTAATAACCGTGCTGATGGTCTTAAAATGTTCTGGGAAGTGGAAGTGTACTCATTCAAACTTTGGCTAAATGAACATACTTGAAAATGCTGATAAAAACAGATTACACATTTACAAGCCAATACAAAACAGAATTAAATCCATAGAAGGAAGACAGAGAGGCTTTCACACATTGATGGGGCACGTTGTTTCTTTGGAGAACCTGCATCAAATTGTCTGTCACCTCAGCCGCTCACTTCCTCCTTAATCATTCGAGCCGCACAGCTGCAGCAGGAGTTTCCTGTAATCTCCAGAGGTGTCACCCTGGCAACAAAAGGAATCAAGAGAGGGGCCACTGATGAGAAGGAGTGTTCAGAGGTTTTAACACTGAACAGCAAAGTGTGACACATCAACAAAATAAAACAAAGAACTGCAGATCTGAAACACAAAACACAAGTTGCTGAAGAAACTCAGCAAGTCTGCCAGCATCCATGGGGGCAAGACAGAGTTAACATTGAGTCCAGTGACTCTTCGTAGTGTTAAAAATCACACAACACCTGGTTATAGTTCAACAGGTTTATTTGGAAGTACTGGCTTTCAGATCGTTGCTCCATCATCAGGTAGCTGTGGAGCAGGATCATAAGACACAGAATTTTAATCTTTTGCTATAAATTCTGTGTCTTATGATCCTGCTCCACAGCTACCCGATGAAGGAGCAATGCTCTGAAAGCTAGCGCTTCCAAATAAACCTGTTGGACTATAACCTAGTGTTGCGGGATTTTTAACTTTGTCCACCCAGCACCTCCACATTTTCATAGTGTGACATGTCATCCCCCTACTGTATCTGCATTTAAGATTTGAAGGTTCCGGTGTTGGACTGGGATGGGCAAATTCAAAAATCACATGAGACCAGGTTATAGACCAATAGGTTTATTTGAAACCGCAAGCTCCTGTTGGACAATAACCTGGTGTCATGTAATTTTTGACTGTATTTAAGGTGTGACAGGAGACTGTCCGAGGACATGCAGGTCCTGGGCCTCCTCCACCGCCGCTCCCTCACCACCCGACGCCTGGAGGAAGAACACCTCATCTTCCGCCTCGGAACACTTCAACCCCATGGCATTAATGTGGATTTCACCAAGTTTCCTCATTTCCCCTTACCCCACCTCACCCCAGCTCCAACCTTCCAGCTCAGCACTGCCCTCCCTGCCTGTATTCCTGATGAAGGGCTTTTGCCCGAAACGTCGATTTTCCTGCTCCTCGGATGCTGCCTGACCTGCTGTACTTTTCCAGCACCATTCTAATCTAGACTCAGGAGACTGTTCCATTTGATCATTGCTGGTTTATATTGAACAGAAGCCTTGGAATTAATCCAATGGTGAGCTGGGTGTTATTGTGTCAGGCCAGATCCCCAATCTCTGCAAAGCTAGAAGAATCCAGCAGAGGGAGTGTTAAATGAAGGAAGAAGTCAAGGAGCCATTTAGCTCAGTGAGTCTCTCAATTCAGTGAGACAATGACCCAGAGCAATTGGCCTCGGTTCCTGATTAGACCAGACTTGTCTGTTGTCCGGTGGAGGTCCACATGTGAACTGTGCACAAGGACAGGCTGAAATATTGACTGACCAACACTGACCAAGCCTCCAGCACTCTCCAAAGCTCCTGTATTATTTCCAGGGAAATCTACTGCAGAGCAGAGATTTCAGAACGCTGTGGGACAGAGGGTCCATTCACCGGACTCAGTGGAAGTCAGCATTCAAGTATAGCAAATAGTTCAGAAGGCAAACAGAATGTCAGCCTTTATTGCACGGAGGATGAAGTATAGAAATGCATAGGCCTAGCTCCAAGTGTACATTGATGAGACCATACTCTGGAGTCCATGTCCAGTTTTGGTCACCTCAAAGAAGGGATGCATTTGCATTGGAAGCTGTTGAGAGAATGTTCACAAGGCCAATTTCTTGGAGGAGGGATTTGTTTAATCAGGAGATATTCAGCAGGTTGGGTCTCAATCTATTATTTGCCTTAACCACTGCAAACAATAGAATGTTCCACATTCTAACCACTGAGGACAGAAGATTCTTTAAATCCCCTATTGGATTTATTAGTGACGGACTGTCTTTTGCTTTGCAAAATTTAGCAGCAGATGCATGGGAACATCTCCCCTTCTGAAGTTGACACCATTGTGATATATCGTGATATGGAGATGAAAGTGTTGGACTGGTGTGAACAAAGTCAGAAGTCACACGACACCAGGTTATAGTCCAACAGGTTTACTTAAAATCACAAGCTTCGGAGCATGCCCTTTCATCAGGTGAAGTCACTTCACCTGACAAAGGGGCAACACTCCAAAAACTTGGGATTTAAAATAAACCTGTTGGGACTATAACCTAGTGTCGTGTGACTTCTGACTTTAGAAGTCTATCACCATTCCTTCATTGTCGCTTGGTCAAAACCCTTAAATGTCCTCCCTAACAATCTTGTCACTGTCTCTGCACCACAGAGTCATAGAGATGTACAGCATGGAAACTGACCCTTCGGCCTACAGTGGTGCAAGAAGGAGAATCACTACCTCACTGTCTCAAAGTTTAGTTGTGGGTGGGCAATATTGCTGGCCAGCCAGCAAAGCAAACATCCCACAAATTAACAAATGGTAGATCTACCCTATTTAACCCCAGTGTAATGTAAGTTAAACTACGTCAAGGTTATCCATTAGCAGTCTTTCTCTCTCCAAAAAGGTGCTGGCTGTTGCTGGGCTATAGTTCCACAGGCACATCGATATTCCTATACCTCCCTGACAGGCCCATCCTTTATGTGCTTACCTGCTCCTTATTGGGAATAGTAAATGGAATTGAGGCAGCTTCCTGCCCTTCACTGAGCCAACACGAGAACCGTCCAGGTCACTTACACAATTTGTGTAAACATCTGTGTATCTTTTTAAGAGAGTTAGGAGCCGGTTTCTGGCTTCATTTTTCTCATCCAATCTGGGATCAGCTCGTTAAGTCAACACAAATTAGCTACCATCTTCTATGCCGTGGGTAAAGTGTGAACAAAAGCTGCAAGCACAATGAACAGAAGCAGAGGAACTACCTCTTGCACACTGAGCACGTGTTAATGATAAAATGTGGAAGAGGCATAGTTACCGCTATGAAGGAGTACAGCGACTGTCCATACATCTTCTTGAACTCGGCCCGGATGTCCAACATATCAACCTCACAACGAGACACCATGATGCGAATCAGTGTTTTGTCATCTGTCCCCAAACCCTAAATGGGAAAGAGGGAAAACACACATACCAATAGGTGAGATACAAGGAACATTACTTGCCTAATTCTGCCTTCCTAAAGACCGACCATCAGTTTGTATTCCAAAAATTTGGCTGCTTCAATCCCATAGGAGAAAGTGAGGACTGCAGATGAAGGAGATCAGAATCAAAACGTACGGTGCTGGAAAAGCACAGCTGGTCAGGCAGCATCTGAGGAGCAGGAGAGTAAAAGTTTCACGCGCGAAGACCTTATGCCCGAAACATCGATTCTCCTGCTCCTCGGATGCTACCTGACTGGCTGTGCTTTGCCAGCACCACACTGACTCTGATCTGCTTCATTCCCATCAGAATTATTCCATGTTCCTCCATTTCTTAGCTATAATTATATGACAGTCATGGCTGGAGTAGGCAGGGGTGTACTGCTCAAATCGATTATTCTTTTTAAAAGCAAATGGCAAAGATTTTTAATATCTTTATTCAAAACATCAATCATAGCACATCAATTGAAATTTCAATGCCAGTGCATTTACAGGGCCACATGACTAATAGATAGATTGTTGTCAAAGAGCATATTTTTTCAATGGGCTGAGATGGGATCTCAAGAGGAGATTGGTCTTGATCATACTGAATAGCAGAGCAGACTCAAGGGGCTGAACCACCCAGTCAGCCTCCTGGATCCTGTTCAGAGTACTGACTGTACTCAACACAAGAAGATAATGTCCAATGTAGAGATGATTCCACAATTGAAGAGCTCTTATTTAAGTTACAAAGTGATCAGACAAGGCCAATCTTAAGAGAACAATCAGAAAACTAGACTGACAATGAGTAATAGTAATACACTACCCAAGCTCTATTGAGGAGACAGAAGCAGAGATGAAACAAAAACCTTTTGTTGTTTTTTAAATATTGTACCAAAACCTGTGATGTACTCTCATTATTTTCTTTATTAAATTTCATAAAGTTCTAATTACAAACTAATTCACTCAGAATCACTGGCACAAAACACGCAAGGGAGAGGACAATGTAATATTCATTCTCTGGGGAATAAAAACTGGGTGCATACAGAAAAAATATCTTCACCTTAAATATTCCAACATGTTTTTCTCACCCTTCCCTCTTCCTGCGGCCACTGTGAAAACCTGTGTTGTTTATCTTCTAGCATTAGTTCTGACAGATAATTTCCACTCAAAATATTAACTCATTTTTTTGCACATTGCAATTGCTCAAGTAAGTTGGGGACAAAACTCTTTCTATTGCTCGGTCACTAACTCAGGAGGGAATTTCAAAATTTGGAACCTAGTTGGCTTGACTGCCGCTGGTGACACAAAATGAACGGGAGCAATATAATGGTCTGGGTTAGGGGAATACAGGGTTGCCAGACATCTGAATTTCAAATGGGAGTTAAGAAACTGCATAAAAATAAACTGTTTGGTGATATAGATCTTGAGTGTCACAAAACAAAAGCATCCATTTTGTCAAAGCTTTTCAGCTTGCCCTCCTCAAAACATTCTCCTGATGTGGGCAACACAAGGAGCTTCAAGATGGCATTGATAGACTAGGCAGCGACCTGGCTCCTCAGCCCAGGACATGTCAATCCTTCCACGTTCTCCTCTCCCTTTTCTTCCTCTAAGACTTGAAAGTGTTTTTCTTCTAATAAGAAAACTTAACTTGGAGAGGCTAAGAGCTGGAGCAGAGCAGCTGAAAATCAGAGTGGAGCGGGCAGGAGCGTGGAGCGGAGTGGGCTGGAGCGTGGAGCAGAGCGGGCTGGAGCGGGGATGGTTATTGAACTGGGGTCCTGTGCAGGCAGTCAGCAGCTTTAAAGTGTGGGAGTCCCTGAGCTGAGCTACTGCAATGTAATGTTTATCTGCAAGCTGTTTATCTGGCTGTAATATTTATTCTTTTAACCATGTCTTATTTCTAATTTATTCTATGAATCACTGCAAGGTAATGCAACTTATTGTAATACAGTCATAGAGATGTACAGCACGGAAACAGACCCTTCGGTCCAACTCATCCATGCTGACCAGATATCCTAAACTAACCTAATCCCATTTGCCAGCATTTGGCCCATATCCCTCTATACCCTTCCTGTTCATGTACCTATCCAGATGCCTTTTAAATGTTGTAATTGTACCAGCCTCCACCACTTCCTCTGGCAACTCATTCCATACATACACACCACCCTCTGTGTGAAAATGTTGCCCCTGAGGTCTCTTTTATATTTTTACCCTCTCACCCTGAACCTGTGCCCTCTAATTCTGGACTCCCCCATCCCAGAGAAAGACCTTGTCGATTTACCCTATCCATGCCTCTCATGATTTTGTAAACCTCTATAAGGTCACCCCTCAGCCTCTGACGCTCCAGGGAAAACAATCCCAGCCTATTCAGCCTCTCTCTATAACTCAAAACCTCCAACCCTGGCAACATCCTTGTAAATCTTTTCTCAACCCTTTCAAGTTTCACAATATCCTTCCAATAGGAGGGAGACCAGAATTGTATGCAGTATTCCAAATGGCCTAACCAGTGTCCTGTACAGCTGCAACATGACCTCCCAACTCTTACACTCAATGCTCTGACCAATCTTCTTTATTCTTCTTTTGTATCTAAGATTTGTACCCAAGATGATGCTACGAGAGGAGACATTTTCTATTCAACACAGTTCTCGTCTCAAAAAATGCATAATTTTTTGTCCCTACAGTGTGGAAACATGCCCTTCGGCCCAACCAGTACACACTGACCCTCCGAAGAGTAATCCACCCAGACCCATTTCCCTCTGACTAATGCACCTAACACTATGGGCAATTTAGCATGGCCAATTCACCTGACCTGCACATCTTTGGAGTGTGGGAGGAAACTGGAGCACCCGGAGGAAACACACGCAGATACAGGGAGAATGTGCAAACTCCACATAGACATTCACCCCGAGGCTGGAATTGAACCTGGGAACCTGGTGCTGTGAGGCAGCAGTGCTAACCACTGAGCCACCGTGCCACCCTAATTTTTTAAAAGATATTTTTCTAGATCTTTTCTCATCCTAACTTCAAGAACCCTTGGCCCAAGCACCCTTCTCTGGTTGTAAGGGTAGACCATCACTCTGCTTTGCAGACCTTGTTGCATCCATGTTGAAACTGGTTGTGAGACATGCTAAAGCAGAGAAACTTGGCAGCTACTTTATCTCTGTTCCTCCTTGTGTAGTAAGGCAGACAGCTTCTACTCTGCACAGGAGGTCAGCAGCCTAACACAGCTTCAGTGCTGATCACACTAAGGTTCACACACTCCTCCACCATGAGACCACAATTTGAAATAAGCAAGTTTTGCAAAGATTTGTAGCACAGGTTGAGGTTCTGGATGTAGGTTTGCTCACTGAGCTGGAAGGTTCGTTTTCAGACATTTCATCATCACATTAGGTAACATCATCAGTGAGCTTCCCGACGAAGTGGGAAGCGGGTGGTGTGGCCCACTTTTTATTTATGTGTTTAGGTTTCCTTGGATTAGTGATGTAATTTCCTGCAGTGATGTGATTTCCTGTTCTTTTTCTCACGGGGAATCCCAATCAATGTGTTTGTTGATAGAGTTCTGGTTGGAATGACATGCGTCTAGGAATTCTTGTGCGTGTCTCTGTTTGGCTTGATTGATGTGGTGTCCCAGTCAAAGTGGTGTCCTTCCTCATTTCTATGTAAGGATACTAGTGAGAGTGAGTCATGTCTTTTTGTGGCTAGTGGATGTTCATGAGCAGTTGGACAAATGGGCAGAAAACTAGCCACCATGATACATGAACATCAACAAGCCACAAAAAGACAAGATCCACTCTCACTAGTATCCTTACATACAGATGAGGAAGGACACCATTTCGACTGGAACAGCACATCCATCCTAGGACAAGCCAAACAGAGACATGCCCAAGAATTCCTAGAACCATGGCATTCCATCCAGAACTCTATCAACAAACGCATTGACTTGAATCCCATTTACCACCCCCTGAGAAAAACAACCAGAAATGACATCACTTCAGGTAATGACATCACCAACCAAAAGAAACCTAAACACATAAATAAAAAGCAGGCCATACTACAAGTGCTTCATCTGGAGGTTCACTGATGATGTTACCTAGTATAGTGACGAAATGTCTGAAACCAAACCTTCCAGCTCAACGAGCAAACCTACAAGCTCAGCAAGCAAACCAACATTCAAAATAAGCAACGTGGTCCACCATTAAAACAGACTGAGGCAACTGGTACAATTCACCATATCAAACCCCAGCTAGATTCAGCACAGAATTACCAGGAAAATTGCACCAACCCCCTCCACATTGCTGGTGAAGGGCTTATATCCGAAACATCAACTCTCCTGCTCCTCAGATGTTGCCTGACCCGCTGTACTTTTCCAGCGCCACACATTTTGACTCTGTCACTCCAGCATCTGCAGTCCTCACTTTCTCCTTAAAGGGAGCTCTGTCAACTTTGGAGAGGAAGGGTGAAAGAACACACTCTAATACAGCAAACAACTTTAGAAGGGAGAATCAGTTGTATCAGCCCAGGAGAGAGCAAGCAAGGAGTATTGTTTGGGTATAAACAGGAGCTGATCTAGCAAAACAAGCTACGTAATAACATTAAGCTTTACCTTCATTGACTTGTAGAGTCTTTCAGCATAAAAGGCCGGGGTATTTCTCAGACATTTCACTGTGAAATGGACATTAGTGGTATGTTAGTCTTTGTCAATACATAGATCATAATCCAGTGGTACAATACACACACACACACACACACACACAATCGAATGAAGGAACCAAAGACTCTCAGCAGCAAAAGTGAATGATCTTGTCCACAATATCAACCATTGATGGCAATACAACAAGGATCGGGAGTTGGCCAATCAGCCCTTTGCGCCTGCTGTACTATTTAATCGGATCATAGCTGGTCAATTCTATATTTCTACCTAAATGACTTTTATCCCTTTTTTAAATACGAATCTATCACTGCCTTAAAAAGTATTTATCAACTCTGCTTCCCAGCACCTTTTCAGGAAGTGTTATAAAAGGCACACAACACTCAAAAAAAATCACCTAAACCTATGTTTCAAATGGGCAATTGCTGATTTTTTAGTTTAAAAAAAGTGAACTCCTAGGTCTAAATTCTCTGAAAAGCACTCTCCATTTCTTTCCTGCCAACGCCCCTTAGAATCTTATATGCTTCAACAATGCAATGCCCAGCTCTAGAATCACAGAATCCCTGCTGTGTGGAAGCAGATCATTCGGCCCATCGACTCCACACTGATCCTCTGAACAGCATCCTGCTCAGATCCGCTCCCAACCCCCACCTCTCTCCCTGTAACCTTGCATTTCCCATGGCTAATCCACCTAGCCTACATCTCCCTGAACACAATGGGCAATTTAGCATGACCAATTCACCCTAACGTGCACATCTTTAGACCGTGAAAGGAAACTGTAGCACCCAGAGGAAACCCACGCAGACGCAGGGAGAATGTGCAAACTCCACACAGATAGTCACCTAAGGGTGGAATCAAACCCTGGGTCCCTGGCACTGTGAGGCAGCAGTGCTAACCACTGAGCCATCATGCCACCCTCTAAAAGAGGTACAGACTGAAAAATACAGAGGTCATATATTCAGACAAAAAGTGTGGAGAATTCTTGAACAAATTCTACGTCGATTGGCAAGCTCCACAAACACTTTGAGAGAAAACTGAACCCTTGGTCAGTACTGAGGGGATTTAACTGGTGCTTGAGAACTGGAAACTGTAGCATATCATAGTGCTGCACTCAGGGTCCAACAGTCATACCCCATGATTCCTCGCATATACTCTGTTGCCAGTCTCAACCTGGCAAGAGCACTTTATGCTAATCAAGGTAAACCTCACAGTGCACTTTGTTGGGTAAGATTTTCTTTTCTATCAGCACCGTGGATTTAGCCGGACCAGCTCACCACCATCTTCCAAGGGCTATTACAGATGGGCAATAAACGCACGTTGCCCACATCTCACAGAGGGATCAAATAAAAGCTACGCCTACAAAAAGATTTACCAGACTCCTCATTTACAGATTCCGTCACTGTACCCCAGCTTTACATCCTTGTGTGGGTAACTCAGTTCTACTGTAGCTGCCCCTAGCTTTCCCTTGCATTGATAAAGCCTTTAGCCTTCATACTCCTATACCCTGATATCCTCTCTCAAGATCTTGCTGATTCACTAGGAATCTCCCCAACTGCAAAAGTCTCCTTTTCAGATGCACATTCAGCCACCTCCACCTTCCCCTTTCTCCATACTCCTTTTTGCGCAAGTTCCATAATCTTGTCCCATTTGCCAACATTTGGCCCATATCCCTTTAAGCTGTTCATATTCATATATCCATCCAGTTGCCTTTTAAATTTTGTAATTGTACCAGCCTCCACCACTTCCTCTGGCAGCACATTTCATATATGCACTACCCTCTGTGTGAAAAAGTAGCCACGGAGGTCCCTTTTAAATTTTCCCCCTCTCACCCTAAAAAGGGTTACACCCGAAACACTGACTTCTGCACCTCCTGATGCTACCTGGCTTGCTGTGTTCTTCCAGCCTCCTGCCTGTCTACCATAGAGCATTCTGCCAGGGTCAAATGTGAGAGCTCAAGATGCAGCAACTATCCTGTTTAGGAACACAACATTCTGACTCTAGGTGTATGCATTTAAACCCCACCCCGGCAATGCCACTGGTCTAAAGCAAACACCACAATGTGGGAAAACAGAAACACCCAAAAACTAATCCACTGGTGATTACTACATTGCTGTTCAGGGCATCTTGCAGTGCACAGACTGGCAGATACCTTTCCATTGTCAATAACAAACACAATTTGAAAAGTGCCCACTGGCTATAGAACACTTAGAGACACCTTGAGGTTGTGAAGGATGCTATATAAATGCAAAATTTTATTTTATGAAGAAGGGTGGACGGCAGGAGGGCAGAGTCAGGAAAAAGAGCAGTTAAAAAAAACTAATATGCCAAGGATAATCTAAAGTAAAACATCCCGGGTATCTAGTAATTCAATACAGTCAGTAAGGCAGCTGTATTTTGATGGGAGTTTAATGGGTTTCTGCACAGAAGAGCTGCCAGAAATTTCTGATTGGTTCAAAATAGTGTAGTTTTAGGGTATACCACTAGATGGTGCAATTTGCCTGGTCAGGGAATACTGTGTTAAAGGGGAGCAGAATAGACTGAAGAATACTGGGTCCAGCACCACAGACAATTCCATTACCCCAATATAAAATTAGTTTCATTCTGTCCACTTCCTTAAGCTGCTTGCTACAGTGAGTACATGGAGTTACATAGGACATACAGTACACAAACTGGCCATTTGGCCCAAATGATCCTTCTAGGACTAACTGTAAGCTTATTCCAACTAAAATCACTGCTTCAAAATCCCTCTGGTCCCTTCTCTTTCATCCAGCCACCACTTCAAAATCAAATGCTGGCTGCTTTGGCTCCACTCTCTGTGTGAAGTAGGACTCCTCATCGGCAAGTCAAGAGTGAGATAAAATGAAAACAGTAGCTGAACGAAGCAGAACTCTGACAGCAAAGCTAAAATGTCACAGGCCTCCTGTCATATTCCAAGATATGGCAATACATGCCGACAACAAATGACTGTACATTTCAAACATTCTGCTATGATCTAGACTCAAAATGTTGGCCTGCCCTCTCTCCACGGATGCTGCCCGACCCGCTGTCACCTCCAGCATTTTTTGTTTTCAGCACACATTCCAAACCTTACACTAGAATAGAAACTAGGACTGCCAAGTACCAGTGGTAGTGTCATTTCACAAACACTTCATGTCAAAGTCCTTTCGCTGCTGGTATAACAGAGCGGTTAATTTATTGCTAGATAACAGTGTGTTTAATTCATGCATGCAAACACTGACAACAATCTTTAGCTCTTTCAGGAGACCGTTGGCTCAAACAACCTGGTTTACAAATACTCAGATGGAATCTGTCCAGTGAAACCAAGGGCCAAGGACTCGGGCACAGATCAGAGACTCAGAATATAAAACACAACCAGCTCAAAGGGTGAAGACCAAATCAGAAAAGCTACCTGGAATAGGATTATTAAAACACCACACAACCATTTCAACAGGGGAAGACAAACTGTGGGAAATCCGTGAGAAAGCATTGGTTTTCAGCAGAGAGTAAGAGGGATGGACTTTCGTGTGACAATATGTCTGTAACTCAGGTAATTCAGGCTGGGGCAGTAGAATTCTACAGTTGTGTTGGCAGAGAGTTTTGCCCAGACAGTACAAACCAAGGCACACTCATTGTATTTCACTGATAAGTTACTGCCCAAGTGCTATATGTGGGAAATACTGTTTCATTGGGAGAAATCACCCTTTCCAGCGGCCTGCTGTGTGCACTCACACGGACACACACACATACACATACAACGAAGACATGCACAAAAACCAACACCAACCTTTGCTGCACTAATCCACACAATGAGAATCCGGAAAGCATCAAAGAATGAAATACACGAGGGAAAAAACATTACCTGTGTATCGATACATAACATTTCTCTGCTCTCTCCTTAACTTTCCCCTCCTTTATCCAGAAAAATGGATTTCTCCAATCCATACCGTCCATTTTAAAATCCAGATTATGGAGTCCTGAAGAAGGGCTCATGCCCGAAACATCGATTCTCCTGCTCCTTGGATGCTGCCTGACATGCTGTGCTTTTCCAGCAACACATTTTCAGCTCTGATCTCCAGCATCTGCAGTCCTCACTTTCTCCTATGGAGTCTTTGTCACCCTTTTCAAAAATAGAAGCCACTCCCACCTCATACTTTTGCTAGGATCTCTTATGAATGAAATGGAACATTTCTGACTGTGTTTCTACATGTGGCAGCTTGAATCAGAGATAGGGTCTCACCTCTGAACCTCAGGGTTTCAAGGACATGAACCTATTAGCCAGGTTTACCTTCAGTGCAACACTAAGAGAATGCTGCCTGGTCAGCGATGTTTGTCATTTCAATGAGTCCTAGGTTGCTATTTCAAAGAGAGCTGGGAATGTGTCTTGGAGACCTAGTAATAGCAAGAGGTTATGTAGTCCCTCAAGCTGTTGTGTCTTTCAGAGAGATCACAGCTGATCTGTCATCTAAGTCCATGTGCCTCAGTCAATATTTATACCTTGCCAACTCCACCCATAACAGATCACTCAGTCATTTATCATTCCTTATTGGGTGACTTTGCGGTGTACAAACCGACTGCCGTAATTGCCTATACAATTTGATAAATAATTCCTGGGCAGTGTAGAGGGCACTGAGATATCCCTCTAACATGGAAAGTATTGTATCTTCTTTCAGATGCTTGCACAATTTTCCCGCGTATGGAGTCGGGTATTACAAGGGGGCATAGCTTTAAATTAAGGGGGGGTAGATATAGGACTGAAGTTAGGGGTAGGTTCTTCACTCAGCGAGTTGTAAGTTCATGGAATGCCCTGCCAGTAGCAGTGGTGGACTCTCCCTCTTTATGGGCATTTAAGCGGGCATTGGATAGGTATATGGAGGATAGTGGGTTAGTATAGGTTAGGTGGGCTTGGATCGGCGCAACATCGAGGGCCAAAGGGCCTGTACTGCGCTGTATTCTTCTATGTTCTATGTTCTATAATTAGTGGCTGCACTCAGGAAGCTCTGACAGATCAATTGCAATGTTCCACCTCACTCCTTCAACGTTACTGTAACAGTTTCCACATACTGATGCATCATTTCCTTTTGGGAAAAAGCAGCTGGACAAAACACAGCATTCTGCAATTAAGCCCTTTGTCCTCCCAAATCAAAATGGCAACATTTCCAAACTCTGAAAAGATACAGTTAAAACCCATAATGACATAATCCAGTTGTTGAAGATCTTTCTTCTTTACTTAATCAACCTGGTTAAATTGTAAGAGTATATCAAGAGAATATAGTACTCTGTTAGTGTGGCAATATTTGTATTCGTATCAATATTATCAGAAGTTGACTCACCTACTGCCAACATGCCTCGCTCCAGGTTCCCAGACATCTCCCGGCTGATGGTCTTTTCAATATCATATTTACAAACCTGTCGATACTCCTCAAACACTGAAATTAAAAATGCAGAGCTTTTAACCTTAAAATATTTTGGTATTCTATTTCTAGAAATCAATAGATTTTCATAACTAAGATGATACATAACCTAAAATCCAAAAGATTCTGGGAGAATTTTATTTTATTTGTTTTTGGGCCATGGGTATTGCTGATTGGGCCAACATTTATTACCCATCCCTAATTGCCCTAGACAAGATGATGGTGGGCTGCACTTCAATGCCCTTAGGGAGCGAATTCCAGGATTTTAACCCAGCAACACTGAAGGAAAGGCGATGTATTTTCAAGTCAGAATGGTGAGTAAAGTGGAGGAGAACTTGCAGGTGATGGTGTTCCCATGTATCTGTTTCCATTGTCCTTTTAAGTGACAGAGTTTGTGGCTTTGGAAGGTATTGTTGGAGGAATCTTGGTGAGTTACAGCAGTGAATTTTGTAGATGGTACACATTACTTCTGTTGTATATTGCATTTACAAGATACACTGCAGCATATACATTAGGTGACGGTCAGTCCTGACCAGAGGTATGTTGATCATTTACTCCTATACACACATACACACACGGACACAAATACACACAGACACCCACACACACCCTTACAGACACACACACTCCCACACTCACACATGCACCCTCTCACAGACTTAAGACACTCTGCACTCACTACACACACACACATACACTTTCTCACACTCACAACCCCCAACCCAGACAGACACACACA
>NC_057747.1:20146539-20215074 GCF_004010195.1 Chiloscyllium plagiosum | reverse complement strand
AGCTAACCAGAGAATGCAACTTTTTAAAAAAAAAGGTTTTGTGATTTACACATGAAAGAAGTGAAACTATCACTGTATTCTAACAGATGAAAGGCTTAACAGACAATCAATTTTTCAATGTATAATTTCAGTTATATCACACTAAATTTTTGCGATAAATTCTGTGTTAGGATTGAGCCCTCCACTATCACCTGATGAAGGAGCGTCGCTCCGAAAGCTAGTGTGTTTCCAATTAAACCTGTTGGACTATAACCTGGTGTTGTGTGATTTTTAACTTTGTACACCCCAGCCCAACACCGGCATCTCCAAATCTTGATCATTTAGGACTGAGATGAGGAGAAATTTCTTCAAATCAGGGGATTGCAAATCTTTGGAATTCTTTATCCTGAAGGGTTATGGGTGCTCCATCTATAGCATATTTGATTACTCAGGAAGGGATAAGGGTGAAAAAAATGGCATGGAGTTAGAAGTTCAGTCATGATCTCACGGAATAGCAGAGTCAAAATATCGGCTTCTCCTCCTCTATTATGTTCTTATGAGTAATCAGCTCAACTTGAGGTAGCTCAAGTTATCAATTCACCCAGACAACGGAGAGAAACTAATACAATCCAAACAATTGGACTGCCTGAGGATTTACTGAAAATTCACAATACCCTTTAGTTTTGACCAGTTTTTAAAAAGAAATTTTATAACTCAGGAACATGCGATTACCTGCTTTCAGGTGGGCTCTGTTCCTTGCACACAGGATGGCATTAAACTTTGACTCGTCAGTTCCCATACGCCCTTCTCCTGCATTATATAAATCCTGAAGATAGGAGAAGAAAATTCTGTTAGAAGCAATGGACTACTTCAGTGTGAAAATCTGCAAATTCAGATCTTGCCTTCTGAGTAATGATTCATTTCAATAAATGACATTAGTCTGTCCATCTTGTTGATAAGCATGTTACTTACCAGAGAAAAATGTTACATCAGAGACAAAATGAAGTTAACCATTGTTCTCAATGGTAGGAGGTTTCCTTCCTGATTACATTAGGGGCAGACGGTGCCATCTGATACTGTCACTGTCATCCAGAACCCTAGGCTAATGTTATGGGGACATGGTCTGGAGATTGACTCCCACTATGGCCAGTGATGACATTTGAATTCAATTAAATCTGTGATAAAAACTACTCCAAGGGTGACCATCTAAAATCCATCTCTTTTACTAATACTTTTATGGAAAAAAATCTTCCTAATCTGGTCTAAAAAGTCAAGGTAATGTTGCTTTGTCCCATGGGACTGTAAGACACTCTCATCAGGGAGAGGGAGAGAGAGAGAGAGAGAGAGAGAGACAGATGACTGGTGGCAAGTTTAACCTGAGGGTCACCACGCCTCAAGTGAGAATCAGAGAATCCGTACAGTATGCAAGCAGGCCATTCAGTCCATCGACTCTCCGAACAGCATCCCACCCAGACCCATGCCTTCCCCGTAACCCTGCATTTCCCAGGGCTGGTCCACCTACCCCGCATATCCCTAGACAATTCAGCAGGCCAATCCATCTAACCTGCACATCCTTTGGGCTGTGGGAGGAAACCGGAGCACCCGGAGGAAACCCACACAGTCACGGGGAGAATGTGCAAACTTCACACAGACAATTACCCGAGGCCGGAATTAAACCCAGGGTCCCTGGCACTCTGAGGCTGCAGTGCTAACCACTGAGCCACCGTATCACCCGTGAGAGGAGAGATCGAGAAGTAGAGTCCTTCATGGTAACCTCAGCCAGTGTGGGAATTGAACCTGCACTGTTGGCTTCACTCTATATCACAAAACAGCCATTCATTCAGCCAACTGAGTCACCTGGATTGCCCTACATGTGACTCTAGACCCACAGCAATATGGTTGACTCTGAACTGTCCTGAGTTGTCCCAGCTAGAGACACTTATAGCCTGTGAACAAATAAAGACAAAAAATAATTACGGTTCACATCCACTTCAAGTGCCACACAAGTGCTGTTGTCTCATTACAAAGCTGCACCAAACTAAAGGGCAATGGGGATGGGCAGTAAAGAGCAGGGATGGCACCATGAATTCTCATCAGGGAGTCTAATCACATTCGCCAACATCAGAGCAACTCCAGACCAACAGTGATGAAAGGTGCAGGGTGTCGGTGCAGATTTTACAATATACATGAACAAACGTGGCTCAGTGATCATAATATAAAAGTGCAACTTGCAACATTCTTTGGATCACTAACTCATTAATGAAAGCATTCAATCTTACATCCAGGGAGAAGAAAAATATCTCCAAAATCTGGGGTGTGATTTTACTTCACATTTAACAGGAAAACATTGGAGTGACACCCAACTCGTTTCTTTCTTATTAAATCTGCCTAAAATGTCTTATTTAAACTAAGGTCTCCCCGGTTTTGTTTTGTTTTAAAAACATTAGTTTACTTTAGCCTGGACTACTAAAATTTAGCTGCAGTTTCTGGAAAAGTCTCCCTCCACCGCCAGCCCAGAATTAAAGCTGTGGGTGGAATAAACTCCAATTTGAGAAACCAAACTTGGATCTGAAGCACTGGCAACATTCTTAAAATGGGAGTGTCAGACTTGAATCTCTGCCACACTTCCTGTTTCAAGACTTGCTTTAGCCCTGGAGGTTAGTCAAGTATCGAGAATGCATGCTGTGCATTTTGGTCTCATTCTTCGTGCTATGGGACGCCAACAGTTTCGATAAGGCATACAGAAAGTTTTTAAATGTTACAGACAAACATCACTACAGCCAATGACGACTTTCTCCATAAGCAATCAGACTTAAAATGGACTTGAAAATGCAACTATTATTAACACTAAATAGACTCCGATAGCAGCCAAAGATCTAGTTTGGCAGTGTGCCAATTAAAATTTGATTTGGAGATGCTGGTGTTGGACTGGGATGTACAAAATTAAAAATCACACCACACCAGTTATAGTTCAAACCTGTTGGACTACAGCCTGGTGTTGTGAGATTTTTAATTAAAATTTGTTTTGCGTTAATTATTGCTTTGAATGGCAATTGAAGTGCTTTCAATGGCAAAAAATACAAAGCAGTTTCTGATTAATGGCAGTTTGCTAGATTAGACTTTTTAACAAACTCATCCAACTACTTGAATAGTTCAAAGCTAATGAAATTATTGTGAGCTGACATCCCATGGTAAGGGAGGCTCTGTCAATTTACAATGGCAGCACTGTTGTATATACAACACCACAATAAATTCCTGTTGTTGCTATGGATTTATCTTAGCTCGAGACCAGGGCCAAAAATAGTAATTCGAGTGTCAAGTGCCCAGCGAGGGAATTTTAAGGTATGTTCATCAATTTGCTACACCAAGCCAATCCCAAGCTCCCTCAACAGCTGCAATTAATCTGTAATCGACTCTCCCCATTTTGTCATCTTCAGTGAGCTCCATACCCTCAGCATTAATGATATCAATATTTTATACATACATTTGCAAACACTGGGAACATCCAGAACATTCTACTAAAGGTGTCCTCAAGATGGTTTAAAGCAAAATAATTAAATTGATACAAACTAACTCAAATGTCATCAACAGATAACTGTTGTTCAGTAAAGGACAGTGAAGCCTGAACACATGGAGATTGAGGTCTTCCAACACTGACATGACAAATGCTGCACTTGCTCTGTATTCCAGAAGTCAAAAATAATTATTCATCTCCTTTTTGAGATTGATTTGAACTGTTTGACCAAGTTGAGGAAGAACCGGGAATAAACCATTCTTTGCCAATGTCCAATGCTTCCATGTCAAGTATACCAACACTCGGCTTCAAGACATGCAAGTTTGGCTGATCATTACAACTGATCATCTGATCTGAATCCACTTTGAGGTAGGTTGCCCAACCTTGCTTCTTGAGCAGTTCATGGTCTCTTGATACAAATAAGAAAATCTATACATCTTGAACTCTCGAATTGGCAGCACCAACATTTGTTCCTCAGTCAGCAAGCTCCCAGATTCCAAAAACCCATGGATTTCAATGCAATGAATGCTTATTTTGTTTCTTCCCCACCAGCCTCACTTCATCGTTGATAAAACTTGCCAATGACACTGTCCCTGTGACATTTACCAAAGTTCTGTATCACCTTGCAGGTTTGAGAACACAAGCTCAAAAACACAGGATTGGAGTGACAACATAGAGAACATTTCTACAAATAGATACAGTGTACAAGACTGCAAGAGGTCAGTGTTCTACAATGGTGGGGATGGGTGCTGGGCCATTGCATTGGGTTCCAGGCTGCTTCAAGAATTCCATCATTGCCCATTCCGATAACAATCTTGGCAAAGTTTTTGCGTGGCAGTGTATTTTCTGACTCACCTGAGCATCCTTTTTAACCAGTGTTATGTCCACATTTTGGGTTTCATCTCGGTTACCCTGGAGATCAGGAGGAAAAGAAGGATCAATGGTCATCCAAACATAAACTCAAGGTCACTTTGATTCATGCATATGGTATAGACATTGTCAGCTGGAGGCTTCCTACACAGATCTCATTAACTCTGCCCATTTAATGATTCAGCACAGGCACCAAAGGACTGAATAGTTTCCTTCTGTCCCACAACACTTCTGTGATTCTGCACACACTGGTGGAGGGAGCAATCCAGTAATCAAATGCAGATTGCCAGGTCTGACAATAATTCCAAGTAAACTCTCCATGGGGAGATGGTTGACCTTGCTTTGAAGATTTTTTTGTTTCCAATACTGCAATACTTGACAGGGTGTGTGCAAGCATTTTGACACATCACATTTTTTAAAAAAACAGGATCTGGTGCAAGTGGTTAGTTCCACAATTTGCTTTTCTAATCCCTCTCCCACACTTATAAAATGACTCTCTGACCGTATCTCCCTGCTTTCTAAATTTTCACCTTTAACCTCCACTTTGTACAATTAAATTCCTCAGATGTCAACTTTGTCCAGCCCTTGCCTCAAGGCAGAAGGTTACGGGCTCACATCGCACTCCAGCTGGTGAGCCGAACACTGGAATCTTGGATGAAACTCCAAGTGGGGGAGTGTCACACTGTCAGAGGCGTTGTCTTTGAGGTGAGATGTCAAACCAATCCACCCCAATTTCCAGGTAGATGTCAAAAGATAGAATCATAGAATCCCAATAGTGCAGAAAGAGGCCATCGAGTCTGCACTGACCCCCTGCAGAGCATCCTCACCTATCCCCTTAGTCTCGCATTTACCATGGCTAACCCACCTAACCTGCACATCCCTGAACATTACCGGGTAATTTAACATGGCCAATCCACCTAACCTGCACACCTTTGGACTGTAGGAAGAAACCAGAGTGTCCAGCAGAAACTCACAGAGTCATGAGGAGAACATGCAAACTCCACACAGAGTCACCCAACGATGGAATGGAATCCTGAGTCCCTGGCACTCAGAGGCAGCAGTGCTAACCACTGAGCCAACGCGCCACCCTGGCACTAATTTGAAGAACAGAAGCGGGGGTTCTTCCCAGGGTCCTGACTAATATTTATTCCTTAAATTAGCATCACTGAAAATACTAGTCATCTATATGTTCATTTTTGTGCTGTCATTTATGGGAACTTGCTGCAGCTGCAATTAAAAGGTTGGTCATTGGCTGGGAAGTACATTGGGCTGTCCGAAGGCCATAAAAGGTGCTCCGCAAATGGAAGTCTTTCTTTAACTGTGGTGTACATGAACTCCTCCCTTGTCCCTGCTACCTCTCTCCTGACCCCTAACCATTAAATGTTCTCTCCTCTGCATAGCACATCGAGTTATTGTTCTATATCTGATCGAAGTTGGTGGGGATTTTGGACGTGTCCAGATGAAAAGTAGCTTTGCCTTTAGTAAAATCTTGATCATATTTGAAACATAATTTATTGGTTCTAATCAAGGTTATCAGTAAGGTATGTTTCGAATGACTATGGGAATGAATGACACACACATCTTGATATCCAAACCTGTTAGCTGGCAGGGTGATGAGAATAGAAAAATGGGAAGGAAATTCAGGTATTGACTTACAGACAGTCTAACAATTACAACAGACTTTCAACGACTGGGAAATGTAGTCTCCAACACAGTTTCATTACAATTAAAATTGAGACAGAAAAGCGCACAGCTAATTTACTGGTGAAAAGGATTTAGTTTTATTTGGTCACTGTTCTCAAGTTAGTCATGGTCATTCAGGCTAAAGGGGTCAAAGGGAATGGGGAGAAAGCAGGAACTGAGTACTAAGTCGGATAACCAGCCATGATCATATTGAATAGCGGAGCAGGCTCGAAGGACCGAATGGCCTACTCCTGCTCCTATTTTCTATCCTGCTATCCCCCACTTGGCTCAGGTGTCAAAATCTGTCTGCTAATTCTCCTATGAAGCCCCTTGGGATGAGCTATCACATCGATGGTGCTGCCCAAATGCAAGCTGACAATCTTGTAAAGGACTGTGCTCAGTTTTAATGATGGATGCAATGAGAAATCAAAAGCAGGAGCAGAACTATTTTCACGTCCTTCACGATTTTCTAAATTACCTGGACAAGGGAGACCAGCAGCCTTTCAAAGTGTCCTGATGTATCACTCTTGATGTCCTGTTCCAGAGTCTTTTTAAACTCTGCAAAACAACAAAAAAGCAATTATGTTTAGTGTTATCAAAGGTATTGGATTGTGGCCTTCCACCAGAAAGGATTTAACATTTCAGGTAGATGACCTTTTTTTTCAGAATGACCACGGATGTTCACTCTCCAGCACTGACTGTGTTTTATTCTCTCTCCACAGAGACTGCTGAGCCAGCTGAGTATATGAAACACTTGGGACAGGAACTTGGAAACATGTCAACCCTCTGCAGCAAACTTGATAATCAAGGACTCAAACCAGTCAGAATCTCGGGCAAAGTGAAATATGAAACCAGACATAAATCCTTCCCTCGACACTACATTTCTTCACAGAATGCAGTATTAGACAGAGCTGCCTCCTATTCACTAACCCGGTGTCCCAGCAGTCTCTCTTTACAGATATTTTCTAATTACAGGATCAGGTGGTACTTGAACCTGGAATCCCTGGCTCAGAGTTAGGGACAATACCACCACAGAACCACCCACAGGCTCTTTTATATGTTCTCATGATAACCCATTGAAATAATGGTTTAATTTAATTTGGTTAAAATTTAACAGGGTTAGCCCCATAAAAGGCAACTGTAATCAAGGTCAAATCACAGAGAATTAAATTTTACAATGTGGCTGGGGAGGTTTTGGGGGGCGGGATCCAGCCCCTATGGTGCCCACAAGTCATGGACCTTGTACTTAAGACAGCACTGTAAGTGACAATGTGTAAACTTTTCACCATTCTCATGTGATAATAAAGCTAATTCTAAGAGGGAATTGGACAAGTTATAGATTTTTCATAAGTGACTCAGCCACCCTGTGCCAATTACCAACAAGTGGAAGCCTTCAGAAAAAGGAAGGTCAAGAATAAACCTTCAGATCAGCAAGAACTAACCCAACAGGTCTTTGTGAACAAAGATGACAGAACTGGTTTTATTTCAGTTTTCCCTCCTCCCAGGTTTACTGTCCCCTGTTTGTGTTTATCTGGGTCTGTAAAGGATATAGAGTTTTCATCTGTCGAGTTTACTTGATTTAATATCATTGGATTCCAGCTATAGGTAGTCAATGATCTGTAATAAATGGTAATTTTTCCAAAGTACAGAAACCTGCCCTTTATTCACCCGGGTATGAAAATCAGGTAGTTTGGAGATTTTGCATACTCCTTTTAAAAACTTAAACTTTTTCATTGACTCCAGGAGTAGTGGGATTTCCAGAACATTATGTCAGTGAGTCAGGACGACTTTTCAAAGTTATTACTGAATTACCTTATGATACAATTCAATGGGAACAGTCCTATTTCCCTGTTTTAAGATAAAGTATGAGTGAGAGCATCTGAGTCAGGAATATTCTTATTTTAGATGTGACTGTTGGAACTGAAGTCTGTTCAGTCAGCAGACTTTGTCTAAATGCAAGAGTGTTAGTTTGTGCAATAGGTTAGACATTAGTCATTTATTGCTGGAACCTGGGTTTTAACCCAGTCAGAGGCAATTGGTCTGGGGTTCCTGGAGCCTTGGTTCCTAGTAAGGCTGGAATTATTTATGAGACTATTAATCATCTACCTCCATGAGCATATCCCCCTATTAATAGGGTTCTTGTGGTGCAGTGATAGTGTACCTCCCTCTAGACCAGGAGATCCAGGTTCAAGTCTCACCTGTTCCAGACGTAGGTTATAACATCTCTGAACAGGTTTTTTTTCCCCCACTAGTCAACATTTATTCATTTCTCAACATGAATCATGATTGTGATTTGGAATCCATTTCCTGAAAAGTTAAATGAGGCCAATACCATAACAATCCTCCAAGTGGATGATTAGATTCCCTACAGTGCGAAAACAAGCCCTTCGGCCCAACAAGTCCATACCGGCCCTCCGAAGAATAACCCACCCAGACCCATTCCCCTACTCCCTATTAAGGCACCTATCACTATGGGCAATTTAGTATGGCCAATTCACCTGACCTGCACATCTTCGGACTGTGGGAGGAAACCGGAGCACCCAGAGGAAACCCACGCAGACACGGAGAGAATGTGCAAACTTCACGCAGACAATTGCCCAAGGCTGGGATCGAACCCGGGTCCTTGGAGCTGTGAGGCAGCAGTGCTAACCACTGAGCCACTGTGGAACTGGTTAAAACCTGAAGGAAAATTTGGCTAGTTGGACAATTTATCCAAAGATCCCACAGAGAGGGCCGAATGGCCTCTTTCAGTGCTGTATCACTCTGCAATGGAGGAAGAGCAGATCCTCCTTCTTAAATACATGCAGGATAACAAGTAGGATTTAAAAGGAGAACTTTTGTAAAGCATTTTCAGATACATGAATATAGTTTTTGTAGTTAAGTTCCATTCTATCAGAGATTACATAATCCACTAAACTTTATTATCCAACTAGGAGAAAGTGAGGACTACAGATGCTGGCGATCAGAGTTGAAGAGTGTGGTGCTGGAAAAGCACAGCCAGTCAGGCAGCATCTAAGGAGCAGGAAAGTAGACGTTTCAAGCATAAGCTCTTCATCTGGAATTGGGTGGGGGGGTTCAAGGGAACTGAGAGATAAATGGGAGGGGGTAGCAGGGAATGCGATTGGTAAATGAAGGTGACAGGTCAGAGTGGAGGGTGGAGCGGAAAGGTAGGAAGGAAGATGGAGAGTTAGGGCAGTTCAAGAGGGTGGTACCAAGTTGGAGTGTTGGATGTGGGATAAGGTGGGGAGGGGAGATAAGGAAACTGGTGAAATTGACCTATGTGGTTGGAGAGTCCCAAGGCTGAAGATGAAGTGTTCTTCTCCTACTTGTTGGGTGGCTGGGATTTGGCAGTGGAGGAGACCCAGGATTTGCATGTCCTTGGGAGGGGGAGTTGAAATGGTCAGCCATAGTGTTCCTTCCCACCTATCCACTTCACCCAATCACCATCACCTCCTCCACCCCCCCGCCTTCATCTCCCTGTCGCATTCCTAGCTACTGTGACAAACCTGCTCCTTTGACAAAGTTAGATTGTCCTTGGGTTTTTTTTAAAAAGAGAGGTTCTAAATGACCCAAGACTCCATCATGCCTGAAGTCTGAATGGTTCATTGGGGCCTTTCTGTATACCCCTAACAGGTAATGCCTCTGGCCTAAGACTTTCATGTCTTTAAAAAAAAATTAATCAAAGGGGAGTGGCCAGTTAGCTGTGTAGCTAGCATTCATTTAGATTAGAGTTAGTTGCAACAGGGAAATGTATGAAAAAGGCTACTGAACTCTCTCCTCAGACTTGAAGCCTGTAATCTTTTTGTGTCATTTTTACTATTTGTGCTTAGGGGTTTGTTTATGGGGAAAGTTGCAAGTATCCTTGGAATAGCACCATTAAGTCTGGATAGTCTGTCAGGTTTGGATAGGATAAATTATCCGGTGGTCTGTTTTCTGTTCCTTGTGTTTCATTCTGTAATTTTGTAAATAAATTCTGTTTGTTTAAAACTAGGCAGTCTGACCAGCTGATTCACTCCAGGAATATCCATTATACTCTAAGCTAAAACAAATAGCAAAGTTATGCTCTGTGCTACCTGCTTAAAAATGTTTTCAGGGGTCGGGCCTGGTCCATAACACTACCTTGTCCCCAGCCCCACCCCCTCTCCCATTTATCACTCAGACCCATCTTGGCTAATAACTGGACTGATTTACGATCGTAACAAATCGTTAACCTGAGATATTGTTTCTACACTTGTTTAACTCAGAGTTGAGTAACTCATAACACATCATAAATTTATCTGATGCATCAACTTTGAGTTCTCCTACCAACAAGTGGCTTATATTCTAGGTTGAGATCCCTTGAGCCCCCCCGCCACATTTCTAATGAAGAGCTCATGCTTGAAGCGTCGACTCTCCTGACCATCGGATGCTGCCTGACTGGCTGTGTTTTTCCAGCACCATATTTTTTGACTTTATTATCCAACAGTAATGTTATTAATTTGAAAAAAAAGCAGCCCATGATTTTCATTCATTTAATTCTTTTTTTTAAAAAAGGTTTATGTCTCAGGTTATGGGATTGGTTTCTATGTTTTGATTCCAATTTGGCACTGAGCTCCCGAGACTTAAGATATGGGAGATGTATGGGATGTTTGTCTGTGCATGTAGAAGCAGTTTGATTCTGGAATTAGTTCCCAAGACTTATCCAGAAATGTGAGTGTGCGTGAGTGCGTGTGCATATGGAGGGTCCGAGGCTCAGGGTGGGAGTGAGGTGGGGGAGGGTGGCTGCTGGCAACTAACTGGGGGCTAACATCATAAGTATACCATGATGTCCAGCTAATTTAAAAAAAAAACAAAGAGGAAAGAATGTGTTGGGAGTTCTTGGGTATGTGACTGATAACGAGCAGAGCTTATTAAACAGGTTGAAAAATAGCGTGCCTCTCTCACTCTCTCTTGAGTACCGATCCTGAGAAAGCTTTGGTGACCATGGACTGCCAGGTTAATTATGCTTTAAAGGGTTGGATCAGCTTAATTTGTGGTTCATTCACCTGTTTGTAAGGGTCTTTACAAAGGCCATTCTTCGTCCACCTTGACCTCTTAACATTAAGGTCTTTCCCACCAGCATCAGACTTTCTAAACCAGGAATGCTTTGGGCCCTGGAGAGTTAATAATAGGAAAGACTACACTTGTTTAGAAAGTTTGATGCTAGCGGGAATGGTTAACATTACAATACTTCCGCATTAATAACCTTGAACTATGGCTCACTTTTGGTGTTGTTTGCCAAGTGAACAGTTCCTGTGATGTTTGAAATTGACACAGTCGTATCTGCTCAGCAGACTTTTAACAGACGTGATCTCTCTCTTGCACTTACATGCAAACAAACTGTCAAACAAACAGACTTTGTCTTCCCAGCGATGTTTACTCAATGCCTGGTTCAGTCCTGGTTGTTCCCACAGCAACTGCAATATCTCCTCCCTGCTTTGGTCCCATTTCCTTCCTTGCCAGCACGTGAACTATAGAAGGCACTGCACAGCTAACAACTGGACTCATTTACGGTCGTAACAAATCATTAACCTCAGATATTGTTTCTACACTTGTTTAACTCAGAGTTGAGTAACTCAAAGCACATCAGATATTTATTAGAGACATCAATCATAAGCTCTCCTACCAATAGGTGGCTTATATTCCAGATTGATACCCCAGTGTTGTCCAAAGGGAGTGCCACATTGGTACAGGCGTTTTGTTTCGTGGGAGGTGAAAGTGGGACCGTCTGCCTTTTTCAGTGGGTATATTTAAACCAGAGTGGAAAATCGTGCAATGTCCCCCAATCAATGTTTCTATTTTAACCACCTCCAAAAGCAGCAGAGTATCTGCTCATTAACAATGTTACTTCAGGGACCTTACGTACAAAATGTGCTTTAGCTGCCTCTTGAATGCTTTGCGGTATCTACAAGTCATGTGATCAGAATACTAGTCTTATCTTTTGATAGAGGGGGGTCATTGTAAGGGGAGGCCATGACCTAATGGTATTATCACGAGACTATTAATCTCAAGAGGCCCAGATAATGTTCTGGGGACCCAGGTTCAAATCCTGCCATGGCAGATGGTGGAATTCAATAGCGAATCGGGAATTAAGATCTAATGATGACCATGAAACCATTGTCAATTCTCAGAAAACCCCATCTGGTTTACTAATGCCTTTTAGGGAAGGAAACTGCCATCCTCACCTGGCCTACATGTGACTCCAGACCCACAAAGATGTGGTTGACTCCTAACTGCCCTCTGGTTAATAAACACTAGTCTAGTCATAGATGCCCACATCCCGTGAGTAAATGAATTACAAGGTAGCCTCAGTTATCAAAATAGGAATTCATCTGTGACATTCGGAACATGGGTCAACTTTCTATCAGTCTTTGATTGTGAATTTATACAGTCTTTCTTCAGGTACAAGCCTGAACAAAACTACTGGATGCTCCAGACTATCCCATACTTATTTTAGGGCCAAGGCACAAGTATTCGCAGCAAAGATCAGAGATGTATGTCCACTATCTAATTTGGAAGCATTGTGACCATCCGTAGCATTTCCTATTGTCATTACAACTGACATCAGCCATAAACTGCACCATTGAGTACCCCCTGGACAGTGCATTTCTCCAATGAAATAGGAGGTAGGCTGCCCTAGCACTGACATTGCCTATATTGTTTGTTTAATCAATTCACAGTGTTTAACGTAAGAGTTGCAATTCTCAGACTATACAGTATGATAATGCTGTTCCTTTGAAATGAACGTCACAGAGATATGACCCTCTTAAAAAAAAATCAAAGCAATTCCATTCCAGTCATCAATGTAACTGCTACAGATGAACAAACCATAACTCTGGCAAGAGGTCTGTAAACCTGATACCTTGCTCGTCACACCTTACCTGTTTTGTAAGCACTGTTGATGGCGTGGATTTCCGCATTGGAACGGGATGCCAGGATCTCAATTAGACATTGCTCATCTGTACCAGCCCCCTGCATTCAGAAGTAGAATGATCAAGACTATTGTCCTTTTGAAGCCAGTGAAATGAAACATCAACAAGGACACGCGTGGGGGTGGGAGTTAGAATTTATCCAAAATTTCCATTTCTTCCCTACCTATTCCAAGGGTACCCATGCTACGGGCAGGATCTAACTGTAGCAATCAGATGTCCTGTGGCTTTATGGCTTAAGGCCTCAGGGCTCATAAAGGAATACATTTATTTATTTTATATCATTGTTAGAGTGTAGGTGATACCGACAGATGCATTTATTGACCTATTTGAGTTTTTTTCTAAGGGAGGAAGGAGTGGCATAGTTGCTATGTGACTGAACTGGTAATTCAGAGACTCAGACCAATACTCTGTCTTGGAGAATGGGTTCAGATCCCACACTGGAAGTTGGTGAATGTAAGTTCAGTTACTAAAATAGATTCAGGCTCTTTTCTTGAGATCCCTGCTGGTTGTGCAGATTTAAGGAACTTCAGTTACTAAAATCTGAAGTTGGTTAATAACATTTTCATGTGACCACCATTGATTCTCGTAAAAACCCGTCATCCGGTTGAAAAGTAGGATTACAGATCACCAATTTAAGGCAACTGGCAAAACAATGTCTTTTTTCAAGTGGTTAGGATTTGGAACACATATTAGAAAGCATTGAGGAATCAGGGGCAACCATGGCTTTCCGAAGGGAGTTGGATAATAACCTGAAAAAAATTGCAAGGCTATGTGGAAGAGCTGGGAGAATGGTAATAATTGTGTTGCTCTGGTGGTGGAAACTGAATAAAGATTTGCACACCTTGTGTTTCTCACGGTGTCTCACACCTGCACACACACAACATGGGTGCTGGGAAACAAAATAAGCACTACTGCAGTTAGGCGGTAGTGTGGGGGTTAAAAAAAAGAAATTTTTTTTAAAAAGAGAAAAAGAAAATAAACAGGAGGTCCCTTTGATTTCAAAAAATAGGAGGGTCAAAGGTTCTGTTCACTCTGACAACTGGCTCTGGGGAAGTTGGATCAGTGTAAAAAAAGAAAAAAAAGGAGAAACAAAAAGAAAAAATAATAATTGTGTTGCTCTTAGACACTCAGACAGGAAGGCTGAATGGCCTACTTCTATAATTCTATGAAAGATACAAAGCTTCAGGAAAACAGTTTCCTAAAGTAATATTTTGGAGGAGGGATAAAGGGGATCTTAGTGGCTGTTTATGATTCCTACAGCCCACAAGGCTCACTGACCCTCCAAAGTGTAAGTCACCCAGACTTGTTCCCCCTACCTTATATTTACCCCTGACTAATACACCTAACCTACACATCCCTGAACACTGTGGCCAATTTAGCATGGCCAATCCGCCTAACCTGCACACCTTTGGAGTGCAGGAGGAAACTGGAGCACCCAGAGAAAATCAGGGAGAGTGTGCAAACTCCACACAGCTGGTCGCCCAAGGCTGGAATCGAACCTGAGTCCCTGCCGCTGTGAGGCAGTAGTGCTAACCGTATGGGTAAAACTTCTAGTAGAAACATTGAACACTGTTGGAGTAAGTTTATATTGTTCCTCTTCATGGTGTTAGTGCATTAAGCCAGATACAGTCTAAGTGTGGTAGAAGGCCACTAATTCCCCACCCACAAGCTCACTGGATCAGTACAGTTGGTTCTGATATAACATGATAGTTCAATTCCAGTGCAATCCCACATTGGAAGAAAGTCACATCAAAGCAGCACCATTTAGCCCAATGGGACTGGAATCACGTTATAGCCAATGCAGGCAAGCAAACTTCGCATTCTACAGATAATGGTAGCAAATCTTCAATCACGTTATCCAAACTTTGCATTAAAATACATGTTATAGTAGAACCAACTGTACCAGTTAAGTACTTACAGAGCTAACCAGTGAACTTCTCACCCAATCAAAGGCCTGTCCCACTTGAAACTGCTGATCAATTACAGTCTGACAGCTTCTGGGTCCTAGAGGCCACCACTGGTGTCTGCGAAGCCAAGAGGAGCTGAAATGGTGAATGCTGAAGCGTTTCTGTTTTTTAGGGTGGTCAGGCCTTAAGCCGCCAGTCGTTGACCATGTAAGGGCCTTATTTGGTAGTGATTTGACAAGGTTGCCCATAGACCTTCTTGCCCTGTGCATAGTTGCTGAGATAGCAAGAAGGTGTCAAGAAACTCTCTAAAGCCAATGCACCAAAGTATTTGCCTTTTTCATGATCTTTCTTGGTACTTCCGGGGAAGGAAAAATCATACTCAAAAATATTCCTTGACAACTCAGTGCCTATCTCTTTAGAATAGGTTTTCACTGATGTCAGTAAGCACCTAACGGCATGACATAACAGATAATCATAGAATCCCTACAGTATGGAAACAGGGCATTCTGCCTAGCCAGTCCACATCCACCCTCTGAACAACATCCCACCCAGCCCCACACCCCCACCCTAACCCTGTAGCCCTGCATTTCCCTTGGCTAAACCACCTAACCTTCACATCCTGAGACACTATGGACAATTTAGCATGGTCAATCCACCTAATTTGCACATCTTTGGTCTACGGGCGACTGTCTGTGTGGAGTTTGCACATTCTCCCGGTATCTGTGTGGATTTCCTCTGGGTGCTCCAGTTTCCTCCCACAATCCAAAGATGTGCAGGTCAGGTGAATTGGCCAGGCTAAGTTGCCCATAGCATTCAAGGATGTGTAGGTTAATAGGGTAGGGGAATGGGTCAGTGTGGACTTGCTGGGCCAAAGGGCCTGCTTCTACACCATAGGAATTTTATGATTCTGTGGGAGGAAACCAGAGCAACCAGAGGAAAACCACGCAGACATGGGGAGAATATGCAAACTCCACACAGACAGTCATAAGAGGGTGGAATCAAATCCAAGTTCCTAGCATTGTAAGGCAGCAGTGTTACCACTGATCCACCATGCTGCCCAACTAGCAGGGTGAGTGCAGGCTGTGTAAACATGTAAATTCACTTGGGTATGCAATATTGTGTTTAAATAGAACTGAATTGTTCTCTCAACATTAAAAATATCATTTGGATATTTGCAAGTCAAATAGCTTGACAAGTTGCTTTCTCTTTTCAGATGCTGAAATGGTAACATCAACCATTCAGACCCTCAAGCCTGTTCTGCCTTCATTGAGATAGTGGCTGATATCACCTGATTTCATATATCTGTCTTACTATCTTTGCTTAATAAAAATATAATTTATTTCCAATTTAAAACTGACAACTGATCTAGCACCCACTGTCGTTTGTGAAAGAGTTCAAATCTCTGTGCGGAGACACGTTTCCTGAACATCTCTCCTGAATGATGTGACCCTAATTCACAAACTATGCCCCCGATTCTAGAATCTCCCCCAAACAGTAGAAATAGTTTATCTTTATTTACTCTGTTTTTACCTGTTAACATCTTGGAGGTTTCAAACAGATCATCCCCTAACCTTCTAAATTCTAGGGAAAGCAGGAAAACTATTTTTCAAACAACCTTTTAGAGATGTTGTAATGCACCTCTGGGACAGGTGGAGCTTAAACTGAGACCCCTTGGTACAGAATTAGCGATACTACCACTGCAGCACAAGAGGTGTCTGAGAGACAAATTCCTTTCTTTCTAAAAAAAAAATTGTACGTTTTATGACACATCTCCAGGGCAGATAAGACTCTCAAGACAGCACAGGTTTAGGGTAAGAGGGGAATAATTTAAAAGGGACTCAAGGGGCAACCTTTTCATGCAGAGGGTGGTGTGTGTATGGAATGAGCTGCCAGAGGAACAGGAAGCGGTGGAGGCTAGAACAATTACAATGTTTAAAAATTATCTGGATGGGTACATGAATAGGAAAGGGTTGAGAGAGATATGGGCCAAGTGCTGGAAAATGGGACCACATTAATTTAGGATATTTGGTCGGCAAGGACAAGGTGGCCCAAAGGATCTAATTCCGTGATGTACATCTCTATGACTCCATGACCAATGGAACGTGGCCTCAGTGTGGATTTGCAGCCTCAAGGTGATTCCAGAGTGGTCTCCTGGCCTGGAGGTAAAGCCTGGTGCAGTCTGGAAGTGAAATGCCAGTGTGGACTGGGTGGGGAAGGGCTGTTAATTCTCTAATTCATTCTCACAATCTATAATGGTGGACTTTTTATTTCTTTATGTTTCTAATATTTTTTCCCTAAGAACCTGGTTTCCTCCTACAATCCAAAGATGTGCAGGTCAGGTGAATTGGCCATGCTAAATTGCCCATAGTGTTCACTGAAACAGGGTAGTGTGAGCGGCACTGTGGCTCAGTGGTTAGCACTGCTGCCTCACAGCGCCAGGGACCCAGGTTCAGTTCCAGCTTCGGGCGACTGTCTGTGTGGAGTTTGCACATTCTCCCCGTGTCTGCATAGGTTTCCTCCGGGTGCTCCGGTTTCCTCCCACAGTCACAAAGATGTGCAGGCCAGGTGAATTGGCCATGTTAAATTGCCCATAGTGTTAGGTGCATTAGTCAGAGGGAAACTGGTCTGGGTGGGTTACTCTTCGGTGGGTCGGTGTGGACGTGTTGGGCAGAAGGGCCTGTTTCCACACTGTAGGGAATCTAATCTAATCAACTTGTACTGAAGAACCTGTACAGAGGTACATTTTACCCAAGATGGTGCCGTAAGGGGTGACTTGCAAACTTTTCACTGTACTTATTTGAATATATGTGACAAAAAGGTAATTCAATTCATAAGTAATTAGAACTCAATCTTTATTAGGTGGTTGAAAGCATCAAAATTGTCGAGCAGCAGGAGCCTGAAGTATCAAACTTGCTTTTGAACTTCACCCTGCACTCTCGTCCTGCTAGTTATGTCTTGTGTCATACTGTTATTAGCATTGTCGAAACTACACCAAAGTGCTAGGCACTGAGCTGTCAAAGGTATATTTTTGAGTGCAATATAGATATAATGATAACACCTGTATGTTATCATTTCACAGCCCAATTCATAACTGTGCAATTTGCTCATTTTAAAACACATCAATGCCTTCTTCCTATCTGAAGTTGAAGAGAAACCCACAAGGTAGACTTTGTATCATTCCTCCCTCTGCACCAGTTGTTAGAAAATAGAGGACAGAGCAGTGATTTGATAGAAGCCTCTAAACTTATGAAAGGGCTGAACAGGGCAAAGGTGGAGAAAATATTTCCACTTGTCAGAGAGACCGAGACCAGGCACCACTTAATGTAACATAGCCCCAATAATTCCAACAGAGAATTCATGAGAAACCTCTCTGGCTAAAAAGCAGACACTTTGGTTGAACTTCCTACCACAGCAAGTGGCTGAGATGATTCACACAGACACATTCAAGGGGAAGTTAAGTGCGTGAGAACAAATTTATGTTAACAGGGCTGGGAGAAGGAAGGTGGGAAGTTACTCAAATAGAGCATATACAAGTTGGCCTGGAGTTGCTAACTCCATATGGCAGTTCTATACAGAACAGATCTGTTGCTGTTCTGCCTCTAGCAGTTCTCTGGATCTACACATTGGCTCATCACTGACCTTGATGGCATCCTTCAGTTCAGTGGCGTCATAAAGTACAGAAGGCTTCAGCAGTGCCAGGACTGCCTTCTCAAAATTACCCGACAACTCAGACTTTAGCTCCTTTATCAAATCCTGAAACAGAGAAAGGACAAATATCAAAGACATGGCAAGTGCAGTGAAGGTGACAAGCGGTCTAAATCTTCCCTCTAGACCGAAGAAAACTGTATCAAATGGCCCATGTCATCATACATGTAATATAATGCTCCAGACAGGATCCCTGACAATCCCCTCACTTAAAATCATCAAGAGGGTATCCAGTTTTCCCAAATGAGTACATTCTAGCAGTACTCCAACAAGCTGCTAAACCCAAGGACGTGGGGAAGATCGATAACTGGGCTGGAGGACTTGACTGAGGATTGGAACAATTTTGGATGTAGGTTTGCTTGCTGAGCTGGAAGGCTCATTTCCAGACATTTCGTCACCCTACTAGGTAACATCTTCAGTGGGCCTCAGGTGAAGCACTGCTGAAAATTCCTACTTTCTAGTTATATCTTTGGGTTGGTGATGTCATTTCCTTTGGTGAAATCACTTCCAGTTCCTTTTCTCTGGGAGTTGTAGATGGGGTCTGACTCGATGTGTTTGTTGATAGAGTTCCGGTTGGAATGCCATGCTTCTAGGAATTCTCGTGCGTGGCTTTGTTTGGCTTGTCCTAGGATGGAGTGATGTCCTTCCTCATCCGTATGTAAGGACACTAGTGAGAGAGGGTCATGTCTTTTTGTGGCTATGACTGCCAGACTACTCAGACCCTTAGGCATCATGGTAGCCCATCTACCACCCCCTGTGAAAAGGAACAGGAAGTACTTCACCACAGGAAATAACATCACCACAGCAAATGACATCACCAACCCAAAGAAACCCAAAGATATAAATAGAAAGCAGGAATATTCAGCAGTGCTTAGTCTGAGACCCACTGAAGATGTTACCTAGTAGGGTGACGAAACATCTGGAAATGAATCTTCCAGCTCATCGAGCAAACCTACATCCAAACCTCAACCTGAGCTACAAATCTTCTCAAAACTCGATTAGAACAATGTTCGTAATTGAGGCCTACAAGGAGAAGCTCAAACCTACTACTAGGCACTTTCCACCCAAATACTTACCCTGTTATACTTACCAAATACTTACCCTGTTAAATACAAGTGCTGAAATTAGGTTACCTTTTACAGCCATCATTATCTATGCAAGGCATTTACTTTATTAGAAATCTATTTGTGTTGTCATTGTGTATGATCTTTTGGAAAAAAATTGAGTGACACAATGTACAAATGTTGATTCCTCAGTTTCCTACTGACTCGATATCTTTCACGGCCTCAGGATATTCCAAGGCATTTAACAATATCAACACAAATATAACGTGGAGAAAACAGTATATAGTTAGGATCTGAAATGGACTGTATGGAAGGGTGTTGGGAAAACATGTAATAGAAACACTCAAGAGGCAATCACGGAATCAAGTGTTGTGGGGATAAAGCAGGAAAGTGGAATTGAGGATTATCACATCAGCCATTATCTCATTGAATAGTGGAGCAGGCTCGATGGACTGTGTTTCATGGTCTTGTAATATAGGAAGGAACATGACAGTCAATTTGTTCCACAAACAGTAAACATGACAATGTCTAGATAATCTGTTTTTGGGAGGTTAGCTGAGGAATAAAACCAAGTCGGGGAGAATTCCATTGCCCTTTTTTGGAATACTGGCACGTGGAAGAAATGCAGGAATATCAAGTTTTCTGGATGCAGTTCTCTTCAAAAGTGAGAGAATGTGAAACAAAGATCCTAGGTTTCAGTCACCCAGCGACCATCAGAGATACTTGCCTTTCCATAGGCTGTTTTAAAGGACAAGACAATCTGTTGCCTCTGCTTATTCGAACGATGAGCGACTACATCAATAATGGCCTGTTCATTTGTGCCTAGGGACAGAAGAATTCAAAATCAAGAGTATCTCCCACTCTAACATCCCCATCAAACTTTATATTTGAATTTATTCACAAAAATCCCAAGTCACCCACCAGAAATGCTCTGCAAATGGACAACATGGAATCATATGTGAAAACAGTGCCAAAAATGTTCTCATTGTTGTATTTTTCACACAGCATTCAGAGCTTTTTTTTTATATTTTTTAATAAACATAATTTATTTTGTGATGTTTGAAGTTATAAGTACATTGATTTCATTACCTTACCTGAAAGATAATGCTGCTTTTGTGAGCAGTTTAGTGAGCTACCAGTCTGACTTTGTTTTTGCCACAACTTTGCTTGCTAAGGGGAACGAGGAATATTGCCACTGAACAAACATGAGCTGCAGTCTAGTTAAAGTCAGTTATCTCTATTAGATATTCAATGTGATTTCCAAATCAAACAGTTAAAAGGAACCAAAAACATGATTTGATGAGCGTCAAAGCGTCACGATTAAAGTGACAAAGTCACCAGAGACACTCTCACTAGAGAGGAGACTTTTGGTGGCTTAACCCAAGGGTCACTATGCCTCAGACAAGGAATGAGGTTGAGATGGTGGGACCTTTCTGGTGCCCTCCACCGGTGTGGGGAATGAACCCACATAGCTGGTGTCATTCTGCACAACAAACCAGCCATCCAGCCAAATGATCTGACCAACCAGTCCTGGATTACTAACCCAGTGACATTAGACTCTTTCTGGGTTGGTGGTGGTGGTTCAAAAATAACATGTCACTAAGTCACAGAAAGGGAGACAGAGAGGACTGGAGGTGCTGGAGATCAGAATCAAAAAAAGTGTGGCACTGGAATAGCACAGCTGGTCAGGCAGCATCCGAGGAGAAGGACAGTTGATGTTTCGAACATAAACTGATGAAGAGCTTATGCTTGAAACGTCGACTCTCTTGCTCCTCAGATGCTGCCTTACCATCTGTGCTTTTCCAGCACCACACCTTTTGAGTCACAGAAGGAAGCCATTCAGCCCATTAACTTCATGCTATGTGACAGAATTAAGAAATATCCGGCTCGCTTCCTCAAAGGGCAGAGTTTTCCTCTGATCAACATTTATCCGTCATATGCCATGATCCAAAAATAACAAAAACCCAATCACTTGTTGCTCATGGGACATTGTTAGATACAAAATAGCTGCCTTAATTGTTGAGCGATATTTCAGTGAGTGCACTTTGAAAGGAATCACAATTATGTTGACTGGGCATATTATGAATGAGTCATTCTTAAATAAGTATTATAAAACAGTTCTCCGACCATGAAAGGCATTACATCTAACCAAATCTCTCTCTCTCTCGCGCGCACACACACACACACACACACACACACACAAACAATCCAGCAGTGGTCATTAAAAGGCAAAGGGGAAGAACAATCACCACATCTGACATTTTCTCTTCCCATCCTTCAGCCATCACTTACTCAGTTTCTACCAGGATTGGGGACATGGTTCACTCACCAAAGCCTTTCATAGCTTTCCTGAGGGTCTCAGCATCTCTCAAGGCATCAAACCCTGAAGCTTCTCTTACAGTCCCCCGGTTCACAGGCTAAAGAAAACAAGATATTTCTGTTAATTCAAAACCAGAGCATTACTGGGTCTCGGTCACGGGACAATTGCTTTTCCAATAAAAAAAAATGGGCAGGTGTCTCAACGACCGCAAATGAGCAGGGGATCTCAGAAACCTATAAAATCCAAACAGGACTCAACAAGACACATGCAGGAAAGTTGTTCTTGATGGTGGAGGAGTCCAGAACCTGGGACCACAAGTCTAAGAATATGGGGTAAACCATTTACGAGTGAGAAGAAATTTCTTCACCCAGCAAGTCGGTCAGCTTTTGGAATGTGAAATAGGAAGAGGAGTAGGATTTTCAACCTCTTGAGCCTTCTCTTTCATTCATGAGGATCACGGCTGGTCTGACGTTCCTCATGTCCACTTCCTGTACCCTCCCCATAATCTTTGAGAGAAAGTGAGGGCTGCAGATGCTGGAGATCAGAGTTGAAAATGTGTTGCTGGAAAAGCGCAGCAGGTTAGGCAGCATGCAAGGAACAGGAGAATCGACGTTTCGGGCATCGACTGAGACAATGGCAACACAACGGTTGGAGGAAGAGCCCCTCCTTCTGCCTGGGAACCCTCCAACCACAAGGGATGAACTCAGATTTCTCCAGTTTCCTCATTTCCCCTCCCCCCACCTTGTCTCAGTCAAATCCCTCGAACTCAGCACTGCCTTCCTAACCTGCAATCATCTTCCTGACCTCTCCGCCCCCACCCCACTCCGGCCTATCACCCTCACCTTGACCTCCCTCCACCTATCGCATTTCCAAAGCCCCTCCCCCAAGTCCCTCCTCCCTACCTTTTATCTTAGCCTGCTGGACACACTTTCCTCATTCCTGAAGAAGGGCTTATGCCCGAAACGTCGATTCTCCTGTTCCTTGCATGCTGCCTGACCTGCTGCGCTTTTCCAGCAACACATTTTTCAGCCCCTCCCCATAATCCTTGACTTCCTTACTGATCAAGAGTCTGCCTCAGTCCCCATTGCTCTCTGTGGCAAGGATTTCCAAAGACTCTCGATTCTCAGAAACTAAACTGCTTCTCATCTCAGTCTTAAGGTGGCACCCCTTAATTCTGAGGGTATTCTGGGCCTACACTCGCTCAAGAGGGGAAACATTCTCTCAGCATGTACTGTCAAGCCCTTCATCACAGTAAGCAGTTGAGGCCAAAAAGAAATCAAAGGGGAATTGGATATAACACCTGTATTCCTGAATGAAGGGTTTTTGCCCGAAACGTCGATTTTCCTGCTCCTCGGATGTTGCCTGAACTGCTGTGCTTTTCCAGCACCACTCTAATCCAGAATATAACATTTGCGGCTTTGGGATCAAAGGATATGGGGAAAAGTGGGAACAGGCATTGGGTAATCAACCATGATCATACTGAATGGCACAGCAGGCATGAAGAGCTGAATTGCATACAGCTGCTCCTGTTTTCTAAGTTCCTATGTGGTCAAGAACACTTTGCATCTCTTCATCATCATCACCCAGTCCTTTATGGGTTAAACTTCTCAGCTTCATGAAGTCTCATTGCAATTGCTGTTACTAAGTAAATAGTCACAGTCAGGGTTGTATATCCCAATCCAGATTAGGAGATTTATGCAGAATATAGTCTCTGTTTATTTCACTCAGTTTTGTACTGGAGTTTACAGAGCTTTATGGTGATAGCCATGTTACAATCAGAACCTTCCCTGAAGTACCGTGTTCAATTCTGATCACAACACTTTAGGGAAGAGATGTTAAACTCGAAGGTACTACAACATAAATTTACCACTAAATGGACTCTGCTGAAGGTTTTATGCCCAAAATCCCACTCTTTGGATGCTGCCTGACCTGCTGTGCTTTCCCAGCACCACACTCTCGACTCTGATCTCCAGCATCTGCAGTCCTCACTTTGTCCTACTAAATAGACTCCAAAGGTTAAGTAACAAGGCAAGTTTACACAAACCAAGATTTTATTCCCTGGAATTTAGAAGATAAAGGATGTTTTGATCAAGGTTTTCAAGACATTAAGAGGAATAAATAAGGTAGATTGGGTGAGATGTTTTCTACTAGCTGCAGAGTCTAGGACTAGCACCATAGTCTAAAAACAGAAGCAAGATCTGCCAGATATGAATTTAGCCATCACTTCTTCACACAAAGGGTAATGAGTGAATGGAATACTCTTCCACAAATAATAATTGATGTTCAGTCCTTGTTAATTTTGAATCTCTGATTGGTAGATTTGTGTTAGCTGGAAACATCAAGGGTTAGAGCAAAAGAGGTATATGAAGTTAATGTTGCCATTCAGACATTGTTGCATTGGATCTCAAAACAAGCTCAAGGGGCTAAATGGGCTCTTCCTGTTTCTATGTTCCTCAGTTTTTGCAGAAGTGATGGACTAACTTAAATTAGCTTGTGTGTTAGTTGATGGGAAAGTTTGCAAAGCCGGTGTTAAGAATTCCAATATATGAAGGGATCTGAAGGGAGGCAAGAGGGAAAATTCATGTGGAATCATGTTCACCACACCCAAATTCAATCCCATCCCTGTCACTCAAGAACATTTTGAGTATATATGCGACTTCTCTATAATGCAAATGATTTATAGCAACATCCCACTGACAGGCAATATGCAGACAGCAGTATCACAATAAGCCAGGACACCATACATCAAGGTAACATGCAGCCAGGTCTCTCTGCTTTTCGTTTAATCTTATAAATTAATAATTGTTTCAATCATAAACAATTTTAAACATAAACACGTCTTGGTTTAAAAAAAGAAGAGTGGAAGATGTTTGGCTTATTTCTGAACCCAACTTGATTTAAACATAACTCTATTTGGAGCTTTTCCTTCATCTAACCCAACTCTTCCTTATCCTCATCCATATCCATACTATTTCAAAGGACAGTTCTACAATGCACCATTCATTACATTCCCCATTAGGAACTCAACAATCAGGCAGTGTTAAGAACATCGTTATCACAACCCCTGATGTTACACAGGATTGGCATGTGCTCGTCTACAATGGGGATCTCTACTTAAGAATGACATTTATTTTAAAAGAGCCCATTCATGTCTGCACTGGTCATCAAACATCCATCTGCTCTAATTCCATTTTGCGGCATTTGGCTCACTGCCTTATATCCTAAGCTATTTTGATTGTTCATTCAAATAGTTCTTAGATGTCTCCAGAGTTCCCCCTTCAATCACCCTTTGAGCCAATGGGTTCCAGATACAGGTTGTTCTGACGAATTGCAGATGCTGTTTCTAAAGTGCAAACGTTTTAAACATGTGTTGGCTGTAACGTGATTATATCGCCAACACTTTAATCACTGTTTCTAAAGTGCGATTTCTCTATAATGCAAGAATGCACCCATCTGGTTATAGAAGAACTGACTGTACCCACCAATCTATGGGTGGAAAATAATTTCCTCAAATCCCTTCTAAACCCCCTGCTCCTTACGTTAAAACTATGCATCTGATTAATGACCCCTTTACTAAAGGGGAAAATTGTTCCTATCTACAACCCTCAAAACTTTGTTTATTTCAAATCAGGTCCCACCCCTCTTCAACCTCTCTAATCTAAGGAAAACAACCCCAGCTTAAGTATCTCTCCTCATAGCTGAATGTCTCCAGTTCAGGCAACATCCTGGTGAATCTCCTCTGTACCGTCTCTAGTGCAATCACATCCTTCCTATAATATGGACTGTCACACTACTCCTAACTAACGTTATATACAGCTCCATCATAACCTCCTGGTCTTCATTAGTCAAGTCATTGAGTACAGAAGCAAGTGTGCCATATGCCCTCTTAACTATCTGATCCACCTGTCATTCAAGGATCTGTGGACAAGCACACCAAGGTCCTCCTGATCCTCTGTATTTCCTAGGGTCTTACTACTCACCATGTAGTCCCTTGCCTGGTTAGATTTCCCAAGTGCATTACCTCTCACGATTCACAATAAAATTCCATTTGCCGCTGTTCTGACCAGCCTGTCTATATCATCCTGTAACCTAATCCTTCCTTTTCGTTATTTCTCACATTGCCAATTTTCATGTCATCTATGAACTGATTAATCACACCTTCCACATTCATATCTAGATCATTAATGTACACCAACATACAGGACCTAACACTGGACACCCTTTGACTATCATCCTCTGCAACCCTGCCATTGAGCCAATTTTCAATCCAATTTGCAGATTTTGCTGGATCCCATGGGCTCTCAGTTTTTTTTAAACCAGTTTGCCATGTGACATTTTGTCAAATGCCTTACTGACGTCCATGTCAATTACATCAATGGTATTACCTTATTGCACATCTAGTCAGCTCCTTGAAAAATTCAACCAAATTGCCCCCTTAGAACACTAAGATGTCTATCCTTGATTAATCCTTGCCTCTCCAAGTAGCGATTAATTCTGTTCCTCAGAATGTTTTCCAATGATTTACCTACTGAAAGTGGCACACTCATTGGTTTGTAGTTTCCTAGTTTATTCCTACCACTCTTGTTGAACGTTTCAATAAGATAAATAAATCTAAATGCTTTTTCGCACAAATGTCTCAATATGCATGTCATTGTTTTGCTGCAGTTGATTCACTCTCTCAGAGGAGAACAACAAATGCTGGAGATCACAGCAGGTCAGAAAGTGAGGACTGCAGATGTTGGAGAGTCAGAGTCGAAAAGGGCGGCATCTGAGAAGCACAGCAGGTCAGGCAGCATTCCTGAAGGGCTTACGCCTGAAACATCGACCCTCCTGCTCCTTGGATGCTGCCTGACTTGCTGTGCTTTTCCAGCACCACACTTTGACTCAGCATGGAGAGAAAGCAAGCTAACGTTTTCAGCTCAGATGACTGGCATTTAAGCTGGTTTTGAGCTGGCGATGCAGTTCTGATGAAGAGTCATTTAGACTCGAAACGTTAGCATGCTCTCTCTCCATGGATGCTGCCTAACCCACTGTGATCTGCAGTATTTGTTGTTTTCAGTACAGATTCCAGCATCAGCAGTAACTTGTTCCCACACTCTCTCGCTTAGCTGAAGGATCATCGATCTGCGACATTAACTTTGTTTCTCTCTCTTCACAGACACTGCTGAATTTCAGGCACTTTCTGCTGTTACCTTTTATTTTCAACTAACCTGCTGACGACAACTGTGGCATTCTTTTGAGACCTTTTTATTCCATTATTATGAGCAGCACACAATATTTTGATTAAGGATTAGTTGTTTTCAAAAAAGAGAAACCTCTGGATTTTAATCTATGGTTACGGAAATTAGTTTTCTGTGAAGATAATTGATCTAATGCAGGACAACATGCAGTTTGATCGGAAACAATTCCGATCATTATTAAAGCTTACCTCGAATTCTGAGAAAACCTGGGGTATAAAATGCTAAACAACATCAAAGTAGACAGTTAGGATATTTTCCAAAAGCAACCTGCTTCATTTTCTTCATTAACATGACTCACCACATTTCAGAGCTAGAATGGTGATCACGCGTGTGATCTTGAACACATGAGGGTTAGTGTGTCATCCCAGAAATATTACAAAAGGGGGGCTTGTGAATGAAGCAAAATGCTTAAATGATCTAAACACAAAGGCAATAAACTTGACTTATTCTGAAAAAGGACTGAGGGAACAGCCCATTCAGAAAATAGTCACATACTTCCTTTGGCTGCATCAGAAAAGTTTCTCCTAGACCTCACCCTTCAGTCTGGACTCTACCTCCACCTCTTGGGGCAACCAAACGTACAAGGGTCTTGACACATTCACAGACTCATCCATTTTCTCAGCACATTGGATTCAATGCCTGCCTATTGCACATCACCTCCTCCCAATCCTCTCCTGACCATAGTTACTTTAACCTCTAGTCCACATTAACTACTCCAGAACATCATTGCTGAAGACTATTTGGTGAATCATTTTAGCTTTACATTTTTCAGACACAAACTCTAGAAATAAACAAGCATTGAATATACCAGATTTTAAACTTTTGCATGTAAAGTGACTCTAATTACTCTAATTAATTTACTAATCTCGTCTCTCATACCTTCACTGGTGCTGCAACTGAAGAGGGGTTTGAGGGGTATCCTTGTGACGGACTAGCTCCATAACCTGGAGTCTGGCCAGATGGATAACTTGGAGTTGGGCCAGATGCAAAACCTGGCGTCGGGCCAGATGGATAACCTGGCGTCGGGCCAGATGGATAACCTGGCGTCGGGCCAGATGGATAACCTGAAGTTGGGCCGGAGGCTGAGAACCCTGGGTTAGAAGCAGGATATCCTGGATTGTATGACGGAGCACCAGGTTGACCACCTTGGCCTTGTGGGTACATTCCATATGGCTGCTGATTGGGAAATGCCCCAAATGCATCTGGAAGTTGTGGTCGTATTGAAGCTGCTAAGTTCTCAATCTGAAATGGAACAGAACATGCAATCATTAAGATTTGTATTTGTTAAGCCACAATTTTGATTCATACTTTATTCCAATTTTTCCTTGAACAACAATAACTTACAACAACTTCACATCTGACTTGTTAATCTCTCATAGCATCTCATGGGAGCAGAAGTGAAAACAGAGTTAAGTCTTCTTTATGGGAAATGGGATTAGAACTGGACATTGGTGGAACTATACAAAACAATTCAATTTCCAATTTTGCTTCAGTTTACTTTTATCGTTGAATAAATGGGTTTGAAGGTTTAGCCTGAAAGGTACTGCTTTTCAGTATCAGGTTATTGGTTGATTCAAAGAGATCCATAATGCATCTTGTGTTAGTTCCTAAGCAAACTCCAAATGTAAAAGAAACTTCCCCTTAGTTTTCCAACCAAAGGAAGCCAACAATGTTATTGAAAGGGGGAAAATAAGTGTTTTTTCCAATGAAAAATTGTGACTCTTTGAGGTTACATCAAGCAGAGAAACTAGATATGCAGACTTGGCTATTGTTGATAGTGCACACAAGTCTCATCTTGTCTTAACATCTCATCTCAGCCTGCCTTGTGACTCTCTGCTCTCTTGCAATTGTAGTAGTTTATTTTTGAAAGCACTTTCCTTATTTGCATCAATCATTTCTGTGGCAACAAGTTCCTGTTCTGACCACCCTAACTTCCTGATTAGGAGTTGGTTATGACAGTACTGTATTTACGGCCCCTAGTTTTGGATCTCCCACAGTGGAAACACTCTCCACTGCCAGTCTATCAACCCTGTCTGAACCATTTGTGAAGTTAAAGATCTCTGACACGCGTTTATTTTTTAAACCTGAATTGTGGTTTGTATAGGGGGATTAACCCTTTATTGCCTGCTAATGTATGACATTTGGATGTATATTTTTCTGGAGTGAGAGTGGGAGAACATCGGTATCTGCTGGTATCTGAGCTACATGGAGTGAATGGTCTTACTCTTCTGTACTTTGTAACTTATAGGGCATTGGAACCAGAGGGAAATATTTTCTATTCATGGTACTCCATGGAAGTGTCAAGAAGGAAACAGCTGTCCTATATTCACTAACCACCACAAAACAGCAAATGGAATATAGATAAGGAAAGCCAGTCAGCTTATTTTTGTTATTCCATCTGGAAGCACCAACTTAAAATGAGTCATCCATCGGAATCTTTACTGAATAACCTAACGATTCCTTTTCACGAGTCTCCATAGACATTGATAGACATCCATATAAAAATGGATGGTCCAACTGGAACAACGAAGAGATCTAAAGCACTAGCCAAAAACACACACATCGTGGAATCCTAAGAATGTGACAGGGGTTTCACCCATCGAGTGGACAGGTCCACATTATCTATATTTTATTTTCGGGAAGTCTCAATGAGTCAAGTGCCAACTGGGTGGGGCAGGACCTTCCTGGGAATGAGGACCACACGAGTAGAGAGACTCATCGCTGCTGATCACAGATTGGCAGCACCTCATTGCTCAGCGGTGCCAATGGACAGACAGTGGCTACTGCCAGTACTGTATCTGCCCAAGGCCAAAGATGGACCCCAGAACAGGCAGGTAATATGGAGAGTGGACCACTTGGAGTCAGGGGAGGTGTGACAGCTGACAACCAACCCCTTCACCCTTCCTTTTAAATGAAGGACTCTGCGCCACCTGGAAGTCAACAAAGCGTGCTGCAGGTGTTCCACTATATCCCCTAACTGTCACTGGGTGAATACCATGGCATGAGGACAGAGACGCATTATTAGGCACTAATTGATGGCAGTCTCTGTGCGTGGTCTGGTGGCTCATCAGCCCCCAACAGCGTCCCTCAGAGGCTGAGGCCTCAGTAGGGACTGGACCTGGTTGAGAAGCGCCTTACTGGTCTCTGCTCTTTTTCCTAAGTAGGTTTAGGAGTCACTGGGGCCAGTCAGACAAGGCCTGGCGAGGAGTGGGATGGTGATGTGGTGGGTGAGGGGCAATAATTGGGACAGGGGGTTGGAGTGATTTTTCTTGTTAGACCAACCCCCTCAATCTCACTGGAGGAACGCCAAGGTGAGAGGGCAGTGGCAGGCACCCTACTCCCAGCCACTTCTCACCATTTTCAGGCTTCCAACAACCTCCCTCCACCCAACTCTTAACCTTCTGTTTACAGGCTCTTTTAAAACTCAGCATGTCACACGCAAATGTAGAGATAGTAAGAAGGTGTGCTCTTGTGTGTGACGCCCACCTATGCCAGCCTAGTCTGCCCTGGACTGCATGAGAGTGCGCTTTATGTCATTAGACTGCTTTTTATCCCCCTCAGCTAATACCAGCTTCTAGAAAATGCAAAATGCTTTCCCAAAATACAGACACAATGACTCCACAATGCAATAGGAAACAGATGCAAATTAATCTTCTTGAACACATCATTTGCAAAGATCAGAAACCTTGGTCCAGTGCAGTCTTGTTTTATAAAAGCAATATAAAACCCAGATGCTGAAAATCTGAGCTAGGAACATGGCATGTTTGAATGACACAATAATCCTGCCAACATTGCTGAAGGCTGAACAAGGTTCAGTTTGAAATGAAATCAATAAAATTTATAAGAACTTAGAAATTCCTATGGCCCACAAATGCTGCCAGATCTGCTAAGTGTTTGCAGCATTTATCTATCATTTTAGTTTGGCTGTTCTGGGATTTATATCAGAGCACGAAAAGACACATTCATACACAGGTTTAGTGCCACTTACCCTTCCTGCCATATTGGAAAAATTGGCACTTGTCGGCATGCTTCCAAAAGAATCCAGTCCAATGGGCATGGTCGGATTGGGACCCCATGGATTACCACCTAAAATCGAGCAAGAAAAACAATGATCAAGAAATAGTAAACGCACATCTCTTAGCACTGCTGCCTCACAGTGCTAGGGATCCAGGCTCGGGCGACTGTCTGTGTGGAGTTTGCACATTCTCCACGCAGACAGTAAATGTAGGCGAATGGGTCTGAGGGATTACTCTTTGGAGGGTCGGTGTGGACTTGTTGGGCCGAAGAGCCTGTTTCCATACTTTAGGGAATCTAATCAATGGAACTCTGCTCAAAGTTGAGCAGAAGCAAGCACAGAATTTTCCTGGAGGTATCAGTGCAACTGTTTTGGCTCATTTGGTGGGTATTCTCACTTTAGAATCTAAAGCTATGGCTTCAAGCTCCCAGGGGTGGCACAAAGACCTCGGTGCAATGCTGATGGTATGTTGCATTGTTGGAGTACAGAAGTAATACAAGTGCTACATTGTCCACACACAAAACGGTATGAGTGCTACATTGTCTGAGTACAAAACTGATACGAATTGATGTACGATATTGATATCGCAGGCATTGTTGGCAGTTTTCATCCTTTATTTAAGACTGAGGCCTCAGATTCAACCTACTCCAGTTCATGTGAAAAATCCTCGTGTATGACTAACCAACATTTTGCATGACAACTACCTGCCTTTATGTAGCTCTTCAATTTAGCAAATAATCTTAAAGCACTTTGAAGAGGCACTGACATTGTTGAAATGTAGGTAACTAGCGAATGTCTTTTTCCCCAGGCTACAGGAGTCAAAAACTAGAGGGCATAGGTTTAAGGTAAGGGAGGGTAATATTTAAAAGGGAATGGAGGAGTAACTTTTTTTCCCCACACAGAGGGTGATACGTATATGGAATGACCCACCAGAGGAAGTGGTAGAGGAGAGTACAACATTTAAACATTTTTTGCAACATTTAAAAAACATTTGGATAGGTAGATGGATAGGAAAGGTTTAGAGGGATTTAGGCCAAATGCAGGAAAATGGGAGTAGTTCAGTTTGGGAAACCTGGTTGGCATAGATGAGGTGGACCAATAGGTTCTGTTTCAGTGCTGGATGACTCTACGGGGAGCTGAGTAAAGTGACCAAAGGCACATTGAAAGAGATAGGATTTGAGGCAGTTTGGGAAGGAGACTCAAAGGTCAACTCCCAATAAGCAAGGTTCTAGAACATGTGCGGGACTGGGGGAGCGTAAAGAAGATTAGGTACAAAGGACTTGTACTAGAATATGTGACAAGAGAAGATGTTGACATTGGGAAAGTCAAAGTCATGGAATTCAATCACAAATCCAAAAGGTGAATGAAAAGGCAATTATGTTAAAGGTTATGAAATAGGCCAGGCTTGACAAAGGAGGGACAGTATGCAACATAGTCACTAATGATGTCCTTAGTGATTTTGACAAGAGGGATCTTAATTCAGTTAGGACATAATCTGTGCTGCACAGGGACAGCTTGAACTTTCATCGTTTGAAATGCAGAATGGGCAGCAAACTCAAGCTTAAATTCAGTAACCTGAACTGGTGGAAATAAACCACACATAATCCCCGAGTCCCTTTGAGAGTGTGACATTTCAATCAATGTACTTGCGTTGTCTCTGCCAATCAAAGGCAGCACATCTCAAATCAAGGACATCACCAGCACTCACTGACTGTTCTAAAGTAAAGAGGACTCAATGGAAAGACAGAGCTCAATAAATCATCCTATGATGCAAACTGAAATACAAAAAAACCCTTCAGACATGAAATCAAAATGGCAGGTCAAATAAAAACTGTAGCATTGGAGCAAGACTGCAGAGTGCCCAGCGGTTTTCCTTAAGATTTATAACTACTTCAGCAAGATGTTGAAGAGAAAATAATTTTATGGAGATTTGGGCCTGTCAGAGACATGGTGGTAATGTCTCTAGTAATCCAGAATCCCACATAGTGTTCTAATGACATAGTTCAAGTGGCACCAAGGCAGATATCGAAAGTAAATTCAATGAAAACCTAGAATAAAAACAAGCTGGCCAAATGGGTGACTATTTGTGTAACCACAGTGGATTGTTGTAAAAGCCCACGTGGTTCATTTATGTTCTTCAGGAGAAGGAAATTTGCTGATCTCATCTGGTCTGGCTACTGATGACTTCAAACTCACAGCAATGAGAACTCAAAGCATGTGGTGCTGGCAAAGCACAGCCAGTCAGGCAGCATCTGAGGATGCTGCGCTTTTCCAGCACCACACCTTTTGAGCCTGATCTCCAGCATTTGCAGTCCTCACTTTCACCTGGCTGACTGGGAACTGTCCTTTGTACCATCAAGGATGAGCAACAAATACTGGTCTAGCCACACAAATTGTATTTTTAAAAAAATAGTTTGAATGGATGGGGGATTAGCTTACTGAGGAATGAAGAATGACAGTTCTCAGCTGGGTGGTCTCCAAGGTAGGTGCATGAAGATATTTCACACATTTGATTATCGTGTAATTTCTTGAAAATTGGCCTCTGCCAAAATTATTAAGCAGGGCTTCCCTCTCAACATGACCCCTCCCCAACACATACACACACTCTCTTCTTCCAAAAGGCCCCTGGAGATCCATGAAATACTTGAGTCATGCAAACATTATGGTACCTGGTGCAGATGGGTATCCTCCTGGTGCAGGTGGGTATCCTCCTGGGGCTGGTGGGTATCCTCCTGGGGCTGGCGGGTAGCCGCCTGGGGCTGGCGGGTAGCCGCCTGGGGCTGGCGGGTAGCCGCCTGGGGCTGGCGGGTATCCTGGGTAACTCATCTTTTAAATCTGAGAAGAGAAACAAATTCAAATCTTAAATTAAAACAAAAATCAACTTGGTAAAACAGTTATCTAAGTCAACTGTCTGAAAGGAAAAATGGAGAAATAACTTGGATTTGTATAGCGCCTCTCCTGACCTGTCAGGTACAGCTAATGAAGGACATTTACGGTTTCGATGCAGGAAATAAACCAGGTTTTGGAGGTTACTGTGTTCTAGGTGTTAGGAGATCAGTTGGATGAACAGCTGGTTTGCGATGCAGAGTGAGGCCAACTGGGTGGTTTCAATTCCCATACCAGCTGAGATTACCATAAAAGGTTCGTTCTCACCCTCTCCCCTCACCTGTGGCATGGTGACCCTCAAATTAAACCAGCAGCAGTCACCTCTCTGTTATGAGGGTGCGGGACAATGGTGACTTTATGTTAAAGGCATTATATAAATGCAAGTACTATCTAATTGATCACAATGCACTCTAATCAAATTTCACTCTCAGCTATGTTAGCAACGTCTTTGGAGTCTGCAACATATCACCCAGCATTATCTCCAGCAAAGCTCTATACAAAATGTAGCAGCATCAGAACCGAAAGTGGTTACACAGAATCAAGGGCTTTGCCCATTTGATATGATTTGAATGGCCAATTGATTCAATTCATTTCAGCAAATAGGTCAGGAGAGTTGGCCAGAACAGATCTGGGTTTGGAGCCAATCGATTCAGATAGCAGTTGCAGCAGAGCAAAGGTCTGTAGAAATCCATCTCACGTAGAATCCCTATAGTGTAGAAACAGGCCATTCAGCCCATTGAGTCCACACTGACCCTTTGAAGAGCATGCCACTCAAAACCACCCTGCTACCCTATCTCTGTAACACTTCATTTCCCATGGTTAATCCACATAGCTTGCACATCCCTGGACTCCAAGGGACAATTTAGCATGGCTAATCCACCTAAACTGCACACCTTTGGATTGTGGTTGGAAACACACACTGGCATGTGGAGAATGTGCAAACTCCACAGATATAGTGGCCCAAGGGTGGAATCGAAGGCGGGTCTCTGGTGCTGTGAGGCAGCAGTGCGAACTACTGAGCCACCATACCGCCCCACATACCCGGATCACAGCCTAAATTTTATTTCTTGTTAAACCAACAGCCTTACAGCTGGAAACTTGGTAATGAGCCAAACCTCCAGATTTTCCCATAAAGCAGAAGGAGAAGGAATTGGAGGTTGATTAAATACAAGACAATAAATGCTGAGACAACTGTTTATTTGGTGCAAGGAATATTTCTTCAATGTGCAACAGCTTAAACAAATAAAAGTGACAAACTGCAAGATTATAATATATATGTGCAAGCATGTAAAGACAACTTTGAAAGGTGTATCCATGCACTATCAATATTAAAGTCCAGCCCAGAGCACGTAGGGAACATAGCCATAAACATGGGGATAAGGGTGATGCAGAAAAAGCAGGGGCTTTAGAAGGACAGCATATTTCATGACACCCCCTTCCAATTCGTCCTTGCACACACTTGTCATTTTATTAAGTGGCCTATATCGATTACTATTAGATCAAGTTGCAGCTCAGTTAATGAGCCTCAGCACTGGACCTGCATACAGCCATTTTAATCAATGATATGATTGGAGTCTAGCTGAACAGGATAGGGACAAGTCTCACTCACTGTTAGCTGTCCAAGAGTCTTGCTTTGAAGTGACGTTAACAAAATTCGATCCCACTTCTAAGGTTTTGGAATAACTACATGCATTCATATTAAGTGCCTTTTATGATTTCATGATGTCCCAGGGTGATTTATAGGCAGATTGTACTTTTGAAGTCTGGTAATTGTTTGTGATGCAGGAAGTGTGATAACCAAGGTGGCACACGGAGAAATTGTGGTGGGTTAATGGTGACAATTTAGGTGTTTGTATGAGACTAGAACCTCAAGACAAATTGACATTAGAATCCCAATCTGTTGTTCAAGAAGTTTGTAACCACTCCAAACAACCAAAATTCAGTCCCTAATCTATATAGATGACAGCTGCATTGACAATTACATTGTTTATTCTACTGGAAACACCCATTGATCTATCCAACAATGCATCAGAAACTGCTGTTGCTATTTTAATGCCAATCTGTCTGAATAGGATTTCGTCGTTACTAACAGCTGGGATTATCAGATCATTATCATGTTGCTACAAGCCGCCTCTTGCTGTACACAAGTCGGTTTCATATTGTAACAACGGCAACATTTAAAAGTACAGCTGCCTTCAAAATGTTTTACAACATCTTGACACCGCAAAAGGTGCTACATAAATCCAAGTATTTCTCTCTTAACCATGCATAAAATTCCAATCCAGTTCCATTGAGGCAACTCTTGAACAGTCTTACCTGCCAATCTTCCTTCCCACCTATCCACTCCACCCTCCTCTCTGACCTATCACCTTCATCCCCACCCCATCCACCTATTGTATTCTTTGCTACCTTCTCCCCAGCCCCACCCCCTCTCCCATTTATCTCTCCACTCCTCTCCCTGCCTTCATTCCTGATGAAGGGCTTTTGCCTGAAACGTTGATTTTCCAGCTCCTCAGATGCTGCCTGACCTGCTGTGCTTTTCCAGCACCACTCTAATCTAAACTCTTGAACAGCCAGCAGTCAGTGCGAGATAGCACTGCTGTCTCACAGCACCAAGGTCCCAGGTTCGATTCCAGCCTCGGGTGACTGTCTGTGTGGAGTTTGCACATTCTCCCAGTGTCTGCGTGGGCTTCCACCTCTTGCTCCGATTTCCTACCACAGTCCAAAGATGTGCAGGTTAGGTGAATTGGCCATGCTAAATTGCCCGTCGTGTTAGATGCATTAGTCAGGGGTAAATGTAGGGGAATGGGTCTGGGTAGGTTGCTCTTCGGAGGGTTGGTGTGGACTTGTTGGGCCGAAGGGCCTGTTTCCACACTGTAGGGAATTTAATCATTTCCATACTCAACACTTTGGACTTTGGACTTGACTCGAATCAAACTTGTATTAATTCACATGTGCCGCTTAACAAGTCAGTGTTTGTGCCAAAGGCAGTTTGTGCCATGGCAAACCGTGGTAAAAGTCAAGAAAATGTAAGAATGTGAGTTAATAAAGTAGACATGACAGCATGTTCATCTGAACCTTGCAGAATTACACAATAAGTACAGTATTGTCACAACCTGTTTATCAGATCATAACGTACTCATGGTTCCATTCACTAATAATAACCAATAATGGTTATTAATTCCAATCTGACAGTGATTAGGATTTGAAACACACTGGTCAATAGCATGATGGAAACATATTCAATAAGGAACCTTATTTGGTAGGAGACTGAGAGTGAAGGGGTGGTGGCGGTGGGGGGGGGGAGGTGGGCAAGGAAATGGATTGAAGGGGGCAAAAAACTGCAAAGACAGGGGAGTGGGAACAACTCTACTGCCCTTCAAAAGAGCTTTCACAGACTCAATGGGCTGAATGGCCTCCTTCTGCATTGTACAATCATCTAAGTGAAGATTTCTTTCAATTTTGATTATTTACAGTATGAGTTTGCAAAAGAGACAAATGTGCTTTAATTCGAAAACAGAAATTGCTGGAGAGGCTCAGCAGGATCTGGCAGTATCTGTGGACAGAAAGCAGCGTTAACATTTGGGACCCAGTGACTCTTCTTCAGAAATCACAGTTCTTTGTCTACATTTTAGTATTTTACTTTCTTTTGTTAATGTGACGTGGTGAAATAATTAAAGTGGGGCCTTCGAAAAAAAAAGTCACTACATTTGGATACAACTCAGTGCAAATTGCAGCCTCACGAACATTGCTGCAGTCCTTTCTTGTTGTAGAGAATTTAGAGGTCAGAAAAATAAGCTTCATGACTTAATTCCTCCAGAGAGCTGTGTGTATGTGAGAGGGAGAGAAGAGGGAATGAAATGGTGAGAGAGAGTCAGATAGGCAGGCACAGAGAGGGAGGGGGGGGGTACAGCAAGAAGGGTGGGATAGAGATTGGGTATATGAGAGGAAGAAACTGGAATTGGAGCGAGAAAAGGGCTGAAGGAGATCGCTGTGGAAATGGAGAGGAGGTTCAAAGGTTGAGGTGGGGAACATGAAAAGAAAGAAAATGTGTGCGCGAAAGAGAGAAAAAGAGCAAGAAGGACAAAGATACACATTACTGTATTTGATTACTGCTGTGCTAAAAATAGCATTTGTCATCAAGACAGTCATAGAGCTAAGTATGAACCGACTAGCCTGATTCCACACTGTGGAGATTTGATGATGCTCCCTCTGAGGCAGAAGCTGAGCCAGCTTGATTCTAGGAAAGCTTCAGCAACAGTGGGAAGTTACACAACTTTCTTTATCAAAGGTCAGTTTCCCCGAGAGTATGGATGTGAAAGCACTTGTGGTGCGGGTGGGGGTTGGGAATGGACTGAATGCAGAAGATCCATTTTCAGAAGGCAGAGAGTGAGTAATCAGGAAACAAAACATGACGTAGCGGTGTGGGTGTTGGACCTGGGGTGGATAAAGTTGAGAGTGTGGTGCTGGAAAAGCACAGCAGGTCAGGAAGCATCCAAGCAGCAGGACAATCGACGTTCCAAAGTCAGATGTCACATGACACCAGGTTACAGTCCAACAGGTTTATTTGACCAGGTTATAGACCAACAGATCTTTTACCTGATGTCATGTGAATTCTGACAAGGATTCAAAGCTGCTTTGCAAAAGGTTTCCAAACAGTGATGACAAAACAATGATAAGAATTCATGAAATGTTCACTGGAAAAAGGTGTGACAAATGCCCTTGAAAGACTGAATTGTGCAACAATATATTTAAAAAGAACAAAACTGCTGGTAGCTGATAAAAGTTTGCAGATGACACCAAAATTGGAGGGATAGTGGACAGCGAAGATGGTTACCTCAGAGTACAATGGGATCTTGATCAGATCAGCCAGGTGGGCTGAGGAGTGGCTGATGGAGTTTAATTTAGATAAATGTGAGGTGCTGCATTTTGGAAAGGAAAATTAGAGCAGGGATTGTACACTTAATGGTAAGGTCCTGGGGAGTGTTGCTAAACAAAGAGACCTTGGAGTGCAGGTTCATAGTTCGTTGAAAGTGGAGTTGCAGATAGACAGGATAGTGAAGAAGGCCTTTGGTATGCTTGCCTTTGTGGGTCAGAGTATTGAATACAGAAGTTGGGAGGTCATGTTGCAGCTGTACAGGACATTGGTTAGGCCACTTTTGGAATATTGTGTGCAATCTGGTCTCCTTCCTATCAGAAGGATGTTGTGAAACTTGAAAGGATTCAGAAACTATTTACAAGGATGTTGCCAGGGTTGGAGGATTTGAGCTATAGGGAGAAGCTGAATAGCTGGGGCTGTTTTCCCTGGAGCTCGGAGATTGAGAGGTGACTTTACAGAGGTTTATAAAATCATGAATGGCAAGGGTCGAGTCGGTCTTTTCCCTGGGGTGGGGGAGTCCAGATCTAGAGGGCATAGATTTAGGGTGAGGGGGAAAAATTTAAAAGAGACCTAGGAAGCAAACCTTTCATGCAGAGGGTGGTGCATATATGGAATCAGCTGCCAATGAGTAGGTGCAGCACTTAAAAGGTGTCTGGATGGGTATACAAATAGAAAGGGTTTAGAGGGATATGGGTCAAGTGCTGGAAAATGGGACTAGGTTAGGTCAGAAAATCTAGTCAGCATGGACAAGTTGGACCAAAGGGTCTGTTTCCGTGCTGTACATCTCTATGACACTAAACTAACACAAACAATTAGTTTCAAAACAAGTGAGAGTTACTCTCCAAACTGCACATTCAGTTCAGTTAAGGCCCTGCATCCCACAGAACAATCCAGGACCCCAGGGTAACAACGCATGGTCCATCTTCTACATTGAGATTGTGAGGACTCTTCCAATTGTGCTCATTTTGTTAACACCAGTGGAACCCAAATATCATTGAATGCCTATTTCTTATGCAATGTTTTCAGCCTGTTATCAATGGTTCATCCCAAAATATTTACAACGTTCACCATTTTTCATTATCAAAAGTGCAACAACTCCACGAAAGCTAGTATCCTGTCACCAAATCACCCTGCATAGTATGCGACACTGACCCAGTTAGCTCAAAGACAGCTCTTGGTGTGAACAGAACCTGTAACACTCCTGTTTATACCTGTCATCTAAGGCTGCTTGAATGGACCACATTAACAGCTCCAATCAGGGAACCCATATTCTATGAGGTCCACCTGGCTGACCTTGTTCCAATCACTTGAAAAATAATTTAATTTGCACATAAACTGAACTGTACAAATTGTGTCAATCATGGTTCAGGAGCTCTCCTGCCTCAGAGACACAAGGTTCAAGTCACACTCCAAGAGGAAGATTTTACTGCTCTCCCCTGTCACAGGTTTGATGGGAAATTCAATAGGATCATGGGGGGGAAGTGGAAAGTCTGTGTCAAGCATTCAATGCCTGCTTGAAAGACCCAGGTGTCGAGAAGAAGCGTACCCACTGAGAGCCACCTCACTGCCTCCCCCAAGACCCATTTTCTGCCATGAATGACCCAGAACTGGTTCATGGCCAACCTAGGCTTTGGCTGGGTGTACTACCAGCAACCACCCTTTCCCCAAAGGCACTGCTGAGCTGCCAGCATTTGACTGTCAACAACGCAGCATACAACTCCTGCTACAGCTCAATTTATTCATCTCCAAATCCACACCCATGCATATAACAATTAAATCCATCTATGACATCAAGTGGTACTTTTCAACAAAGAAAGCAAAGGAACCTATCGTGTTGTCCAATTGCATTGGTTCATAGAAGATTTTACCTTTGTGGTTGTAAAGATAATTTTTAATAGAAAGTTAAAACCGAGTCTAACCATAGAAATTTGGGTTGACCTCTCCCAATTTGTCCCAAAGTGAATAATCTATCCGAGAGTTTCTACACCAAGACTGGCCTCTATCAGGACATGGCAGGTCTCTTTACCCAAACACAACCTTTGCAGGACGTTCCATTCAACAAACAAATCCAGAACATTGGAATTCTTCACATCCCATCGATCCAACTTCCTTTTCAAACAAAGAGCACTTGACCTTCAATCAGCCATCATCTCTGGAATATTTACATGTTCACTAAACTATGGGACTAAAGTGCACTTTAACATTTAACATCTAAAGTCTGTATAGATCATACCCATAATCTTCAGTCCAAGTTTAATAGTTTGCTTACATATTTTTAAAAATATTTTAATTGAGCATTCTGTATTCCAGATTTACAAAATGATGCTTGCCCCATGCTTTAGCATCTAATTCCATCTTTGTCCTTTCTTTGGAAAGCATGCTGACAAACGCAAGTCTTTTTTTGAAGTGTGGATTTAAAATGTATTAGAATATGTTGACAGGATTGGCCACCCTTTTGATCTGCATAACTTGTTTGAACTTGTAAATCAAATACCTTTTTCTTTCACAATGTTATCAGCTTGTCAATGATTCTTCCCAAATCTTTTACAACTTCTACCACTGGAAACCCATTCATAAAATGACATTCTAGAAACATTTGTTTTTGCCAGTGAGGGCACACATTATCCATGATTTAACTACAAAAATCCATCTACCCTGTATAAATCTCTAACAAACTACTTAAGGGAACAAATAACATTCATAGGAAAAAGTGAGGACTGCAGATGCTGTAAGGTCACCCCTCAATCTCAGATGCTCCACGAAAAACAGCCCTAGCTTGTTCAGCTTGTCCCTATATGTCAAATCCTCAAACCCTGGCAACACCCTTGTAAATCTTTTCTGAACCCTTTTAAGTTTCACAACATCCTTCCGATAGGAAGGAGACCAGAATTACAAGCAATATTCCAAAAGTTACCTAACCAATGTCCTGTACAGCTGCAACATGGCCTCCCAACTCCTATACGCAATGATCTGACCAATAAAGGCAGGCATACCAAATGCCTCCTTCAGTATCCTATCTACCTGTGAGTTCACTTTCAAGGAACTGTGAACCTGCACTCCAAGGTCTTTATTCAGCAACACTCCACAGAGCCTTACCATTAAGTGTATAAGCCCTGCTCTGATTTGCCTTTCCAAAATGCAGCACCTCACATTTATCTAAATTAAACTCCATCTGCCACTCCTCAGCCCACTGGCTCATCTGACTCTTGGACACCCCCAACCCAGGGAAAAGACGACTCAACCCATGCCATTCATGATTTTATAGACCTCGGTAAAGTCGCCTCTCAATCTCCGATGCTCCAGGAAAAATAGCCCCAGCTATTCAGCCTCTCCCTATAGCTCAAATCCTCCAACCCTCGCAACATCCTTGGAAATCTTTTCTGAACACTTCAGGTTTCACAACATCCTTCTGATAGGAAGGAGACCAGAACTGCACACAAATATTCCAAAAGTGGCCTAACCAATTACCTGTACAGCTGCAACATGGCCTCCCAACTCCTATACTCAATGCTCTGACCAATAAAGGAAAGCACACCAAATGCCGCCTTCACTATCCTGTCTACCTGCGACTCCACTTTCAACGAACTATGAACCTGCACTCCAAGGTCTCTTTGTTCAGCAACATTCCCCAGAACCTTACCATTAAGTGTGCAAGTCCTTCTCTGATTTGCCTTTCCAAAATGCAGCGCCTCACATTTATCTAAATTAAACTCCACCTGCCACTCCTCAGCCCACTGGTCCATCTGATCAAGATCCCGTTGTACTCTGAGGTAACTGTCTGCTCTGTCCACTACCCCTCCAATTTTGGTGTCATCTGCAAACTTTTATCAGCTACCAGCAGTTTTGTTCTTTTAAATATGTTGTTGCACAATTCAGTCTTTAAAGGGCATTTGTCGCACTTTTTTCCCCAAATGAATATTTCACGAATTCTTATCATTGTTTTGTCTTCACTTCATGATGTTTGAAAACCTTTTGCAAAGTTGCTTTGACCCCTTGTCAGAATCCACATGACATCCACATGGTCTATAACCTGGTCAAATAAACTTGTTGGACTGCAACCTGGTGTAGTGCGACATCCGATTTTGGAACATCGATCCTCCTGCTCCTCAGATGCTGCCTGACCTGCTGTGCTTTTCCAGCACCAGACAAATAATATTCATATGATGGTGACAGGACAGAAGGGCTCATTTAGCAAATGGAGTCCTTAACTAAATCCCTGGAAAAGTATCTCAGCTAACACCACAGCTATTTGACCCTACCAGTCTTCTTTCTTCAGGGAATGCAGAAATAAAATTGTACTGATTGCATTTTTTAAAAAAAACCCAGCAGAGTGAATGTATGAAAAATCTGATTGGACGTAATTTTCAGGTTGACACTTTACCATGCAACATAGTTGGAAGGAATTAAAGCAAGCCCACAGTGTTTTTTTATTTTAAAAAGATAAAACTCAGGACTGTTTTCTGTCACAAATTTGAAAAGCTGCTTTTAAAACTTCCCCAACGTACTGCTGTCTACAAGAAGCTCAGTCAAAGGTGTAATGGCTTCGAAAAGCAGATGGTGATAAAGACAGGCTGAAGGAGGAAATTTCAGAATTCAAAGCCAGGATATCTGAAGGCACAGGCACCAATGGAGTAATGAGGAGAAGGGGGTTCTCGGATAGTTCTAAGGCTGGGAAGAATAGAGTTTAGGAAAGATGAGCCCAAACAGGGATTTGAAGACGAGGCTTGCAGACAATAAAAGTATTGTGGACCAGAAACCACTGAAGGTTAAAAGAATCGAAAGGGGTAATGAGCAAGTGGGACTTTCAACTCCAACATGATGGGAGGTGGAGTAGAGGTGATCCGTTTCAGCTAAAGAAACAACTGTGCCCAGCAGTGTTTCAAAGCTGTGAAATACAGAGATCCAGAGTTCTTATAAAAATCACATTTGGTTTCCTGCTCTGTCATCTCTGCTGAAGGCCAAAAATAAACCTGCCCAAATATTCAAATTGAAACTCCAAGCTCACTACAGCTATCCACGCAAAGAATTAGAAAATGTAACATTTCAGTTTTATTCTCCGTGGTTATTCATTCTTCCTCTTTGACTGTCTCTGTTCTACATTTGCACAACCAGCAAGAACCTGAAAGAAAGAACCTGATGTTCTCTAGCGCCTTTCATGACCTCAACATGTGGGCCAAAATGTATTGTACTTGTAGAAACATGGGAAGCATGTTTGCTAAATTGTGCACAGCAAGCTCCCAAAAATGGTTGGGTGGTAAATGCTGACAGCATCAGGAATAATTCCCCCATTCTGTTCAAAATAATGTACTAGATATTTCCTGTCCACTTGACAGAGCTGAGGAGGTGTCAGATTAACGTCACGATGTTTAAAGTAAGGCTGCACTAGAGGCAACACCACCTTCTAAGAGTCACACCTAATGCATATGTACAACATTGCAATGTGGCTTTTAAACTTGTGTCCAGCAGCGATGCACTACATATTAGAAATAAAATGTAAATACAGTCACCTGGGCCCAAGGAATGCAAGAAAATTTGAGAGGAGCCCTTGACAGAGTAGCTTTCTAAAGTGGTGACCACGTTTGGATTTGGTCTTGATCTTTTTCCCCTGTGTTTTCATAGGCCTTATGTACTTCACGGTCATTTGCCCAGCTCTGTTCTCACTTAAGTGGCTGCCCTTGCAGTCCTGCATAGACTCAATCTCAGCACTTTCCTTTTAATTTTCTGGCAGAAGGCTATTTTTAATCATGCTGAAATCACTCAGACTGTGCATTACAGCAAATCACTGGCATTAAAGTCCATCAATTTCCAAGAGATAATGGCCTTAAGATACAGCAAAGACAACTTGTGGTTTAACGGTTTAAAAGTGCATCAAGAATTTTGCAGCTTTTACGTTACAGGCAGTGATTCGCCAATGGTGGGAGGTCACAGATACCGCACAAATGTATGGAGTAAAGTGGTCATTTCTAATGCGGGTCCCCCTAGCTCCTGCAATGGGAACAAACGCACTGTTTTCGGATAGCTTCAGTTGGACATTATTTACAATCACGGTTTCATCCTACTCCTCCCACCAAGAGTTTTCTTCCCCCAACTGGGGAACGTGCCGTTATTTTCCATAATAAATCTACAGACGTCAAGCACAGAGATATTGGTCAGGTAAATGACCATTGTTAACATTTTCTGCAAATGGTAAACTAATCAGCTGTTAACCAGAATCCATGGAGTAAGACAAGGTTAACAGGTCAGAGTTGAGGGGTCATGCTGTCATGCTAACTGTCATACTTGCAGAAAGAAATCCACTAGAGAGAAAACAACTTGTGTCTCTTCCAGGAGTCAGCTTTAGGCCGATTAGTAGCACAGAGTTAATAAACAGAAAGTTCTGGAAAAATTCAGCAGATCTGGGTCCATTCATGGTGAGAGTGAGTGAGCGCGCGAGAGAGCGAGGGCGAGAGAGAGAGAGAGAGAGAGAAGAGAGAGAGAGTGAGAGAGAGAGAGAGAGAGAGAGAGAGAGAGAGAGAGAGAGAGAGAGAGAGAGAGAGAGAGAGAATATTTTGGTTCCAATAGTAGTTCTGAAGGACAGTCACATTGGACACAAAACATTTATTTTCTCTCTCTCTCTCTCTCTCTCATATTATATATATATATATATATATATATATATATAGATGCTGCCAGATCTGCTGAGGTTCTCCTGCAATTTCTGTTCTTCAGAACTGTTACTGGACTCAAAACATTAACTCTCTCTCTCTCTCCACAGATGGTGTCAAATCTGCTTGAGTTTCTGCAGCATTTTCTATTTTTATTTCCAACGTTCGCAGTATTTTGCTTTTATTATAGCAACACAGAGTGACTGGTTGCTTCAAGTAGAAACACATATTTTCATAATTGCCAGTTGCTAAAGAATGAGCGTAGGAGGAGATGAAGTGTGAGGGTTAACTGGATCACCAAGCCCCCATTTTGAAATCGTACATTTCTCTCCAAATAGAATCAATGTATGATTTCATGGAAAATGACAGAAGTCGCTGCAATTTGGGGAAGGGAAATGAGTTTGGCTGCAGCCCCAAAGTGAAAGATCCCTGAACTGATCCAGAGCATCAATGAAAATGTATTTCTCAAGAAACAGCCAAACCAAAAACTGATTACAAGTCATTGTTAAGTCGCTATTTGTGCGAGCTTGCAAATTGATTGCAGTGTTTCCTACAACAGGGACTACCCTCCAAAAGAGTACCATAGTTTGCTATAAAACACTTGTCCTGAGGTGATGGAAGGTTCCATATAAATGCAAAAAATTTATTTTCCAACCTCCCCAACAACTTTTTAATTTCAAAAAAAGTATAATATTTATGCAAGTTCATTACCAAACATTTCCCCTTGCAAATTAAAAGAACATTAAATAATATTCTGAAATGAAAACAGAAATTGCAGATAAAGCTCAGCAGGTCTGGCAGCATCTATGGAGAGAAATCAGAGTTAATATTTTGGGTTCAGTGACCCCTTCTCAGAACTTCAATGAATAATATTCAACCTGTCTCCATAAAGCACTACCTCTTGCAGGAACCACAATATGACTGTCAACGTACAGTTGCCAGCGACCTACGGACCACAAGGCTGCTTGCGCATTAGAGAGAGATGATGGTGTTGGTTTAACCCGAGGGTCATCATGCCTCAGGTGAAGGAGAGATTGAGAAGGCGTCTCCTTCATTTTAACCTCAGCCGGTGTGAGAATTGAACCCACGCTGTTGGCATCAGTCTGCATTACATGCCAGCCATCCAGCCAATAAGGTAAACAACTTATTCACACGATATATTCCACTTCAAGCATGCAGCCCAAAGGCAAACTCTTTCAAATTGAAAATTAAAGAACTTGCAATAGAAGTACACTTTTTGCCACACACCATCTTCAACTCTGTGGTTCCTCAGAGGTTCAATACACTTGACATTTATAACGTATATTCAGTGGAAGGCTTCCAGCCAGAGGGATGTGAAAGATTCCCATCCCTGGGTGTACAAAATCTGAAAAGCTAAAGGTCAGAAGTCACAACACCAGATTATAGTCCAAGAGATTTATCTGAAATCACAAGCTTTCGGAGCGATGCTCCTTCATCAAGTGAAGAGACATTATAAATGTCAAGAATATTGAAATTATGTCGAGGAACTGCAGAGTGGAAGATGGTGCATGGTGAAAATTTTATTTCTATTGCATGTTCTTAATTTTCAATTTGAAGTCTCTCTCAGTTTTCTGAAGTAGTAACAAAGAGAATTGCTGAGGGCAGAGCAGTGGACGTGATCCATATGTACTTCAGTAAGGTGTTCGACAAGGTTCCCCATGGAACACTGGTGAGCAAGGTTAGATCTCATCCAATACAAGGAGAACTAGCCATTTGGATACAAAACTTGAAAGGTAGAAGACAGAGGGTGGTGATGGAGGGTTGCTTTTCAGACTGGAAGCCTGTGACCAGTGGTGCGCCACAAGGATCAGTGTTGGGTCCACTGTCTTTAGTCATTTATATAAATGATTTGGATGTGAACATAGGAGGTATAGTTAGAAAGTTTGCAGATTACACCAAAATTGGAGGTGTAGTGGACAGCGAAGAAGGTTACCTCAGAGTACAATGGCATCTTGATCAGATGGGCCAATGGGCTGAAGAGTGGCAGATGGACTTTAATTTAGATAAAGGCTGCATTTTGGAAAGGCAAATCAGAATAGGACTTTGACACTTAATGGTAAGTTCTTGGGGAAGTGTTGCTGAACAAAGAGACCTTGGAGTGCAGGTTCATAGTTCCTTGGAAGTGGAGTCGCAGGTAGGTAGGATAATAAAGAAGGAGTTTTGTATCCTAGCCTTTATTGGTCAGAGCACTGAGTATAGGAGTTGGGGAGGATCATGTTGCGGCTGTACAGAACATTGGTTAGGCCACTGTTGCAATATTACGTGCAATTCTGGTCTCTCTTATAGGAAGGATGTTGTGTAACTTGAAAGTATTCAGAAAAGACTTACAAGGATCTTGCCAGGGTTGGAAGATTTGAGCTATAGGGAGAGGCTGAGTAGGCTGGGGCTGTTTTCCCTGGAATGTCAGAAGCTGAGGAGAGACCTAATAGTGGTTTATAAAATCATGAGGTGCATGGATAGGATAAATAGACAAAATCTGGGTGGGGGAGTCCAGAACGAGAGGTCATAGGTTTAGGGCAAGAGGGGAAATATTTAAAAGGGATCTAAGGGGCAACGTTTTCATGCAGAGGGTGGTGTGTGTATGAAATGAGCTGCCAGAAGAAGTGGTGGAGGCTGGTACAATTACAACATTTAAAAGGCATTTGGATAGGAATATGAATCGAAAGGATTTAGAGGGATACAGGCCAAGCACTGGAAAAAGGGACTAGATTAGGTTAGGATATCTGGTCGGCATGGATGAGTTGGATCAAAGGGTCTGTTTCCATGCAGTCCAGCTCTATGACCTGATGAAGGAGCTGTGCTCTGAAAGTTTCTGATTTCAAACAAACCTGTTGGACTATCAACCTGTGACTTCTGATCTTGTTCACCCCAGTCCAACACCAGCACCTCCACATCATGAAAAGCTGTAGACAGTACCCTTTCCCCATGGAGTCTCTGTAGCCCCAAGCATTAGTGCATCCCTCAATACAGGGTCCTGGACCTTGGAAGGCTTCAGTCTGCAATATTTGGTCAAGGACAAATCGTTGTACTGGAAGACCAGCAACTTTCACACAGAATGTCTTCTTTGAACTTCAGTCTTTGTTCAGCTCCGGTTAATATTAGTCTCAGTGTGGACAATTCACAGAGTTTTGCATCATGGAACTGCTCAGGATAAATCTTGACAAAAACAGCTCCAGACCTCAAAAAGGCACATTCCACAAGGAGGTGGACAAGAAATCCAGGAGCTAACATTTTATAAATCCTAGGTTAAGCATTAGCATAAAGAGATCGGCACACAGTATTAACATCAAAGGCATGATGACCAACAAGTACTGGTGAGTGTAAAATAGCAGAAATACTTTTCTGAGAAAGCAAAAAGCAGAGATAAACAATATGATGTCAAATTCAGAGGGAAATGTAGCAACTGCCATTTACATAGACACAGCTGTGTTCCGCTGATGGTCTGTTGATAATCTACAGCCTAGCAATACAAGCACTGGCAGACAAATATGTGCAGGAACGTTCTTTGAAAAAGGTGTGGTTCTGCCAGGTAATCTGACACCCATTTGCATTGAGAAGCCACACAGTGCAGAATAGGCAACTAGTAAATTGTCACTGCCAGTCAAAATTTTGCTGGTGAAGGGAGTTCTGGTTTCACGTGTAAAGATCATAGCACCGTACAAGGCAGTGCTTTCCAAACATTTTCTCCACGGTGACTTCATTTCAAGGTTTAAACATTGTTGGGAGCCCTCAGTAAGGAATGAGAGAGTTGGGGTTGGGGGTGGGGAGTGCTGCAAAGATAGGGGTCATAGGGAGCACAGTAACTTGGTTAGGGTTCCATATTGGTTCAGAATCCGGGGACCCCAGGATTCCAGTTCACAATCCCACCTGAGCTCCTAACTCTTCACTTTTAGAAACAGGAACAGGAGTAGGCCATTCAGCCCCTTGATAACAGTGTGTGGTTGGACTCTTTATACCTGCCTTTGGCCCATTTTTCTTAATATTTGCTTAACAAAAGATATCTCCGATTTAACCCCAGTGTAAGGCTTAAAATAATGAACACTTTCTTTTAGTCATGTCGCAAAGTGTTGAAATGTCAAGGTCTTCCCAGCACAAGTTTGAAGTCAGAGAACTATATAATTGCTGCCATGTTACTTCAAAAGAAATGTGGGCATTCCATTCTGTCAGATGATCCAACCTGACAACAACGTTATGAAACTTTTGACAAAGGTGGATTTGTTTATTTGATGAAGAGGCCTCTGCCTATTTGAACCTGACACCACTTCCACCTTCCACTTGCTTTACTTGGTTCCAATCGTTTGCTTTCATCACCCAGTCTCCGCCTTCTTCCACGTGGCTAAACTCGCTCTCACGTAGAACAACCTCGCCTTTGACTTCTCTCACTTTGGCCCAGTGTTCTTGAGGGAAGTGTTATAGGTCAGAGCTACCACTGCCTTTTCCAGGACAGAAATGAAAATAAAAATTCTTGCTTTAATCACTCAGGTCACATCCCTCACCTTGAGACACAGGCCAGGAGATGGATGGAATATTGTCCTCTTGCCTGGTTGAGTACAAGAACACCTTGGACAAAACAGTGCATTGTTTACCACTTTCAATATTCACTCACTCCCCTTAAGTACAGTTACAGCAGAGGGTACCATCTACAAATCCACTGTAGCAGTTCACCAAAGCTCTGTCATCAGCACTTTCCAATCCTATAACTTCTACCATCTGGAAGGACAAGGGCAGCACTTGCAAGGGAACACCTGCAACCGCAAGTTCCCGTCCAAACTTCACACCATCCTGACTTGGAACTATAATTGCTGTCCTTTGAATATTGTAGGATCAAAACACTAATTCCCTTCCGAACGACATGATGGAGGCCACGAGAACTACAATGGCTGAAGAAAGTGGCTGACTGACACCCAGTCACGCACATGCAGGAAACAACAACAAATACCTGATTTTCCAGCAACACCCACATCCTGTGCAAACTTAATTTTTTTTTTCCCAGCACATTGATGACTGTCTCCCATGTTGTTTCCTGTTTTCACCCCAAACTGGAAAATGTAATCAGATTTGTTTCTCTACTCTGGCCCCTAGAGTGTACTCGTGACCTTCTGACTCAAAGGCAAACATTCTACTCACGAGAACAAGATCTTCTAATGAAGAGCCAACTTGAAAAATTAACTGTAGTTCTCTCCTACCGATGCTGCCTGACTTTTGAGTATTTGTGGCACTTTAAGCTTTTGTTCACACCAACCACCGTGTGTAGGGTCAGTTAGTTCAATTAGTTGAACGGCTAGTTGGTGATGCAGAGTGACTCTAAACAGGGTGGGTTCCAGTTCCTGCACTGGCTCAGGTCACCACAACAACTTCCCTTCTCAACCCCACTCCTCCCCCGAGGTGTGGTGACCCTAGAGTTAAAGCACCAACAGTCCTGCCTCAGAGAGAGAGAGAGAGAGAGAGAGGAATCCTACAGTCTGGTTAGACTATGGTAACTTTACCTTTACAGTGAGTCAGAGCAGACACATCCCTCAAATAAAGACAAGCTGATTGACAGTGACCTGTTTGCAGTACTGGCTGAGGGGAGAATGTTGTCCAAGATACTGGAGAATTGCTAAGGAGTGCCAGGAGATCTGTAACACACTCTTGAACCATGAGACAAGGTTGAACAGCATTCAGCTGCCAACACCATGAAGAGGGCAGTGAAATGTTCTCTTAGTCCCTATTGTTCCCTGTCTTTGTTGGATTCCGAGTGGCTTCCTCCTGTTTCTGTGTAGTAACAACAGACTTGCTGCAACGTTACAGTTTCTCCATCTGAGGTAGTTGCAGGTCTGTTTCAATTGATGGGACAGAGTCCAGGAGGAGTAACCTCAATATTTTCAGGTGACCCCAGGGAAGACTTGAAAATCATTGGCCTGGATCAAGTATTGAAGATTCAGCTAATATCGAAATTCTTTCGTCATGCACAGACCACAATTAAGACAAGTTCAAAAAAAGGAATTTGTTTCCACAACAGTAGGTAAAATGGGAGCAAATCCTGTTTGTTGTTCACAACTTTGGGACAGTGCGTGAACACAGTTCCAGGAGAAGTGTAAAGAGTGGATTTATAGCACAGATTCATTTTAAAATGTGGCGTTGGCCCACCAGCCAGCAGTCATACTTGCAATATTAAAAGTAAACATACAAGGATTACTTCAGTGCTTAACGGTGAGTTGACTGAATGTGCAATTGTCTGACACATGCAGTCTCTTCAATGACCCGATCTGTAGAAATTTCCACTCACCCTTGCAAGCTTGTGGTGAGGGTTGGAAAATACTGACATGTCTCCAGTGGTTTAAGTTTGGTCTGTTCTTTCATTCCTGAACCTACATATAATATTGACCGTCTCATGAAAAAGCAACACTCAGTCAGTGCAATGCACTTACACACCTTAGCGTCCTCTCTGCTATTACTACATCATCTACAGAAAAAAAATCCAGACAATGCAAAGCATTCTGTATGTGCCCAGTTAAAATGAGATCCCTCATCTTTTCAAAAACACAATTAATCAGTTACACTATACATGGTGGGAGGGAGATATGCCAGTTGATTAGAAGATGCTGTGGAATAATTCCAAAAGCAAGGGATTCAATTCCCATCCCACGCAAGGTAGACTTGGGACCTGCCTCCTTTCCCTGCCTCGAGGGTGGAAAGCAATGGCAAAAATCACCGCAAATTAAAAACGCAAAGAGAAACAGCTCAGGATGAAGCATTAACAGACAAAATGCTGAGGACCTGGCTTCAGGCAGAATGCACGTGTTAAATTTGAATTTGGTTTTACTGTCACATGTACTACAGAACAGAAATACACAAGAATACTGAAAAATGTACAATGTGGGCATTCCCAGTACTGTCTCAGATACAAGGCTACCTAGGTACCAACTGGAAAAGTAAAGAAACAAAGTTAAAAGTTAAACATTACAATTCTTTTTCGTATAGAGGGAGGAATCTATTGATAATACATTTTCCAAAAATATCCAGTCCCTCCCCCACCGACGCTCATTAGCAGCAGAACAAGCTGCAGAAATTCACCAAGGCTCCTGAGTCAGCACTTTCCAAATCCATGAACATTTCCATCTAGCAGGACAAGGGCAGCACATATATGGGAACATCACCCCCTGGCAAGTTCTCCTCTAAGCCACTTACCTTTTGGAATGATCCCGCCTTTCCTTCAGAGTCAAAAGATCAAAATCCTGGAATTCCCTAACAGTAGTGTGGGTACACCTACAGCCCAGGGACAGCAGTGGTTCAAGAAGGCAGCTCACCGACACCTCAATGGCAACTAGGGATGGACAATAAATGCCCAGCCAGTGACACCCACATCCCATAGGTAAATACAGAGGATTATCCAAATGACACGGGCAGGGAATATTTTGTTCGGATAATCGAATGTTCAGATAATCGAATGCTGGATAACACAGTTCAGTCACGCATTGGGATCTTGCGATCTTTTTCAGGTTATCCGAATTTTGGATAATCGATGTTCAGATAATCGAGGTTCCTATGTAAACAAAATGACTCTCCCTATCAATGGCATGCACTTCCTGGATTATATGTATTAAGCTTATCTCTTGGGTCACACAGAAACGTAGGACTAAATGTAGACAATTTGGACGCACAAACCTATCATGCTGATCCATATTTTAATTCCATCCATTCTTACTTCCTTAGCCTTTAGTTCAATAGAATTTTACCAAACAAAATTTGAAGTTTTGATTGTCCCATGAATCCTCTCTGTTTTCTAATGAGAGGTTGGTCCATCACTCCACCACCCTGCGTGGATGGAATTGCTTCCTGATGTTATCGAAGCGAAACTGAAGAAGGTATCATACCAGGACTGCATTATGGTCTGCGGTCACCAAGTGTCATTACGGTGGTCCCTCTAACTTCCGAAAAACAGACGAAACATTAGGAAGGGTTGATCAAACTTTCACCAAACAGGACTGAAAGGATGGGGGGTAATTCCTGAGTGGCATTGTCAGCAGAGGAGAGTTGAAAGAGCGAGGAGTCGAAGATAGGGCACAGGAACTGAGCTTGTGAAGCATTCTGCTTCTCCACAATACAAGAATGATTCACGCAAAATGCCAGGGTGAGGTTTCAATTCACTTTTGTTGGAAGCTGGCAGGGGAGACCTGGCTGATGTTTTTTTTCTGCTTCTCGATACACGTGCAGAGATGTCAAGGTCGCACGTAATAGTCGATTGCATTCCCAGCTGAGGCCAGTACTGCCCAGGTCAAACCTGGAACTTGCCTGATCTTTGTGTTTCATGAAAACATTGCTCAGTCCACTGACCACATAACAGATCAAAACAAAAGCTAGAAGATTATTTCAATCAGCTACTTGCATCAGAGAAATAAACAGGATCAGTTTTAGGAGAGAGACATTATTCCAGAACAGGGGGTGATTTGGGGCTGAATTCAACAGTCTTCCATGGTTTACTCAACGAGCAAAAGTATTTTTGAGATGGCAACAATTTTCTTGTGTGAAATACCTAAAACATCCATTCCAGGCCAGAAATCTACCACCTCTTGAAAGGTGAAATTAATTCACCAAGTGTGGGGCATTCAATGGGGCATCAGATAATGATTTTGATAGAAGTGGTGCGAAGAGGTATGGGTAAAAGGCAGGAGATTTGCACTGGTTAATAGAACTAGTGTGGGCTTGAGGGGCCAAATGGCCTCCTTCTGCGCTGTAACCATTTTGTAATTCTGTGATCCACCCGTGACTCACAAGGTATTACCTCCTGTTGCGCTCCTAAAGTTAGATAATGTTGCATCTTGTTCTGAACACCAAGAGACTTCCATAAGGTTGAGGAGAGAAGTTGGTTGGAGCAACATAGTGGTGGGTTTGCAGGGTCTCAAAGCCACTGATTAGCTTCCCATCACTTTCTAGCAAATTTATTGATAAGTGGTAAGCACGGGAACTTTTCACTCTATTAAATCCTACTTCTCAGTTTTCCTAGTTCTGCCAGAAGCTACAAGGCCAACTAAAGACCCAAACCATTAGAAAGGCTTCCTGTTCTTGGTCAGCGCCAGAGACAACAGAGAAAAGCCTTACTTCTACCATTAGTATGTTTTAAAGGAGTCTGCTCTTATTATCTCATTGCAAGGAAAAGTTTAATTTTAGTTATTCCTTTTTCAACCTGCTGCTCCCACATCTGATCAGATCAAAGGCTCATAAGGAAAGAATTTCAATAGAGGGAAAAGTATATCACTTCAGGAAATTGGGATATTTTCCGACATTGTGAGAATGATGGATTGTAACAATTGGTTTTCTTTTTCCTTCATTTGGTGCTTTAAGTCTTGTTTAATTTGCATTGTTAGTGCCATTTTAGAATGGAAGTAAGGGGTATATTTGGCATTTTTTGGGAATTTTTCACCATGGCAGCACAGTGGCTCAATGGTTAGCACTGTTGCTTCACAGCGCCAGGGACCCGGGTTTGATTCCACCCTCGGGCAACTGTCTGTGTGGAGTTGGCATATTCTCCCCGTGCCTGCATGCTGGGTGCTCCCACAGTCCAAAGGAAGTGCAGGTTAGGCGGACTGGCACAGCTAAAATAATTGCCCTGTTGTGCCCAGGGATATGTAAGGTAGGTGGGTTAGTCATGGGAAAACGTGAATGATTCGGGAATACATGGCACATGGTCTCCTTTCAGAAGCGGTAATTTTTCATTGCTTTTAACGCAGACACTATAATCAAGAGACAAGACTCAGAGTGCCATCAGTGGAACCAATAATTTCCATTAAAATTAATATTTACGTCCACTCTATTTAGTTAAAGATTATTGCAATCAAAATATCAGAAAAGAAGAAGCAACAAAACATACAACTAAACACTCATGCTGACCATAATTTCAAAATTATGATAGAACATGATTTACTAGGTCAGGCCACTTAAGGGATTCTCTCACACACTCATTCTGCAGCCTCTCGGTGCTGAGGGCTGCACTAAAGCTGGGAATAGCTGCGGCAAAGTGGCGATGGGGAAAAGCCACCTTAAAGGCCTTCTTGCCACAGTCTACGGAAGGGGCTGGAACCTGTGTAAAATCCTTCAGACTGGATGCACCTGATACCATATGCCATGAAAGATATACGCAAATAAACCAATAATGGAAAGTCAAAAAGCAGCAAGACCGATGGACCAACAGTGGTAGTGACAGTGACCCAAGCTACTGTCTTGCCAAGACAGGTCCAAATCCCACCATTGCAGCTGGTGAAATTCAAATTCATTAACAGAAGTTTAGAAAACGTGAACATAATGCTAATCTCTGTTACGGTGACCATGAGACTACCATAACCTGTCGTAAAAATTCACCTGGTTCACTAATGTCCTTTAGGGAGCTGCTTGCATAGAGGTAATGTCATTAGATTAATAATCCAGAAGTTCAGGCTAATGATCTGGGGACATCGGTTCAAATCTGACCATGGCAGATAGCTACATTTGAATTCATCTAACCAGTCACGTTTCCTGGAAAAACCCAACTGGTTCACTAAAACTTATTTGGTCCTTTAGTGAAGGAAATCTTACCATCTTTATCCAGTCTGACTTACACATGACTCCAGACATATAACAACGTGACTGACTCCTAAATGCCCTCTGGACAATCAAGGTTATGCAATAAAATGCTAGCTCAACCAGCAATGCCCATGTCCCATGAACAAATATCTTCTAAAAACAATCTTTACCCAGTCTGACCTAGACGTGATACCAACTTCACAGCAACATTCTTAATTCTTAACAGCCTTCTGAAATAACCAAGAGAGCCACTCAGATCAAGGGTTTGATAACAAACACTAGCTTTTCCAGTCTACCTCCCATGAAACAATAAAGAAATGGTATGTGGCAACTCCAAATACTAGTTTGGAACAAACAATCTGTATTGCACTTTATACAATGTCAAATTTGAACTGTTAGGTGGTACACTTTTACAAATATTATTGAAAATATATTTTTGGGAAAAATACTTCCTGTTGGGTTAGATAAACAAGCATCAAAGTAACAATCCTCCTACACACATCACTCTTCAGGGAGAATGGCTCCATATGCACCACAATCCCTTTGGGACATTCCACAACCTCCCTACCATTCCACAACCTCCCTACCATTCCACAGTCAGCACTGACCAAGTTGATGAGCTGTAGAGATGGTAGGCAAGAGGACAGAGGACAGATTTTGTCCTCATCCCAATATCCCCGGAGTAACTACATATCCATTAAACAAAACAGGAATCTTGACTGATTTTATTTCCCTGTCTGGAATTTTGGGGCTAAGGGATAGTGACAACCTCAGAGTCCAAGAGCTCAGCCACTCTCTGTTTGACTGAAAAGGTTTGAAGGGTGAGAGTAGACATTCAGCCAAACCAGCAATATTCACCCAGAAGGTCTTCAGTTAAAAAAAAAGACCATTGCAGTTTAGCAAAAAGACCATTGCAGCTTAGCAAATCAGTTTGAACCAAGTCTGGCTGCTACTTTCCTTTGGCAATTCAGCAGAATAACCAAACTCTTCCAGCTCAAATAGTTTTGCTCCATCTATTAAAAACAGACAGAAAATGCCTGATAAAAAAGTAAATCTTCTCCATTGCAGCAGAAACATTAACGGTTTGTGTTATGAGCCTGAGAGAAGGGAATTGCCAATTGTGGCCACGTTGTGAGAACAGTTTTAACAGTCTAACGTATGTACATTGAAGGGATAGGATAGCACAGAAGATGTTTGGTATGATTTCCTTTATTGGTCAGAGTATCGAGTACAGGAGTTAGGAGGTCATGTTGCTGCTGTACAGGACATTGGTTAGGCCACTGTTGGAATAATGTGTGATTTCCTTCCAATCGGAAAGATATTGTGAAACTTGAAATGGTTCAGAAAAGATTTACAAGGATCTTGCCAGGGTTGGAGAATTTGAGCTATAGGGAGAGGTTGAATAGGCTAGGGCTGTTTTCCCTGGAGGGTTGGAGGCTGAGGGGTGACCCTATAGAGGTTTATAAAATCGTGAGGAGCATGGATAAGATAAATAGACAAACTCTTTTCCCTGGGGTGGGGGGGCCCAGAACGAGAGGGCATAGGTTTAGGGTGAGAGGGGAAAGATAAAAAAAAAAGACCTAAGGGGCAACTTTTTCACGCAGAGGGTGGTACGTATATGGAATGAGCTGCCAGAGGAAGTGGTGGAGGTTAGTACAATTGCAATATTTAAAAGGCATCTGGATGGGGATATGAATAGGAAGGGTTTGGAGAGATATGGGCCAGGTGCTGGCAGGTGGGACTAGATTGGGTTGGGATATTTGGTTGGCATGGACAAGTTGGACCAAAGGGTCTGTTTCCGTGCTGTACATCTCTATGACTCTAAGAGTGACAAAGTAAATTGTAAACAATGGTACCTCAAGACATGAGCTGCATGACCACATGAGCTTCTACAAATGAAGCTCTTGACTGACAGAGTTTCTGTTAATGTTCAGCTCTGCTTCTTACAAGGGAGCCAAATATTTTTAGCCCAACACAAAGTGGTGCTTGTCAAGACACATTCTACAACATGATGAACTGTCTCTCTGGCAAGTGGTTCTTGGTTTATTAACTTTATGATTGCAGCCTGGCTTTGAACTCGTTCATACCTGCTCTGAACAGAGGCAAGAACAAGCTGCACTGGTCCTAACCAGTTCTTTTCAACAAAACTAACTATTTTCTAACCTTTAAGGAGGTCAGACCTAGGAATATTTTAAATTATAAATGACCCTTGAAATATAGTAATATCCTGTGGACAATCAAAGGTAATAACAGAACACTTAACAGCATTGAAGATGGCCATTCAAGTCATCAAAGTTATGTTAGCAACTGCAAGAACAGCTTAGCTCATCTAACTCCCAGCTAAATATTTCCTGTCCAGTTTCCACACAACAAGCTCCCAAGAACAGCAATGTAGTAGACAACAGGTAATCCTTTTCTGTAGTATTACTGGGGAAATAGATATCGGTCATGGCATTAAGGAGAAATACATACCAAAAGAAACGCGAATGCTGGAAATCAAAAACCAAAACAAACTGCTGAAAAAAACTCAGCAGGTGTGGCAGCATCTGTGGTGAGAAATCAGAGGTAACATTTGGGGTCCAGTGACCATTCTTCTGAACCTGTACAGTTTTCCCAGGGTTTTCTGTTTTTGGCACAAAGGAAAACTCCCTGCTGTCACTGTCCAGGTGGGGTTTATTCAATTCATTTCAAAAGCTCTGATTGAATTGGTCTCCATCACCTTTTCAGTGCATTCCAGATACAACTAACCTCACGGTATAAAAAAAGTGTATCATATCATTTTGGCTTTGGCTCTTTTGCCATTCATTGGTTGTCAAGCCTTCTGCCAAGTGATTTTTATCGCAACTCCTCATGCCTTTGAATACCTCAAACAAATCTCCTCTTGACCTTCCCTTCTCAAAGGAAGCCAGCCCAGTTTCTTCAATAGATCCCTGCAACTAAAAGATCCCTCATTCTGGAAATATTTTATCAATCTTTTCTACAACCTCTCCAAAGGTTTTATATCCTTCTTAAAATATGGTGCCCTGAATTGGATATACTATTGTTGGTTCAGTAGAGTCAGAGACAGAGCTGCACAGCATGGAAACAGACCCTTCAGTCAGACTCATCCTTGCTAACCTAAATTAATCAAATCCCATTTGCCAGCATTTCGCTCATCTCCCTCCAAACCCTTCCTATTCATATCCCCATCCAGATGCCTTTTAAATGTTGCAATTGTACCAGCCTCCACCACTTCCTCTGGCAGCTCATCCCATACACGCACCACCCACTGCGTGAAAAATTTGCCCCTTAGTTCCCTTTTAAATCTTTCCCCTCTCACCATAAACCTATGCCCTCTAATTTTGGACTCCCCCCATCCCAGAAAAAAAGACCTTGACTATTCATCCTATCCATGCCCCTCACGATTTTACAAACTTCTAAAAGGGCATCCCCTCACCTCTGACACTCCATGGAAAATAGATCCAGCCTCTCCCTATAGCTCAAACCGTCCAACTCTGGCAAATGTAATTTAGGACAGGAACTCAACCATCCTTATCTGGCTCTGGCCTGCAATGACTCCAAATTCAGAGCAATGTGGTTGACTCTTAATTAGAACTGACATGGCCTAGAATCCCACTCAGTTCAAAGGGGCAACTAGGGATGCACAACAAATGCTGGGCTAACAGGGCATGAATAAAGTTGAGGCTGATCCAATGTTTTATAAAAGATCCATACCACCCAGTGTGAGGTGGAACTGGTAATTCCATTCAATAACTTTCTGTTTAAAATGAAACCAGCAGGGCAGGCCTACACCATAATACCCTGAAGGGGCTGGGTGTGTTTACATAGGCTGTATGACCTCCCCAATTCGTCACACCCCCTTCAAAGACTCATGCTGTATAACTCATGCAGAGTGGTAGAGTTCCTACCTCTAGGCCAGAAAGTTCAGGTTCAAGTCTCATTTGCTCCAGAGGTGTGTCATAATGTCAAAATAAATCTGTAACTTTTAAAAAAATTAAAACAGGAGGACAGACCAACTCCTTAATACCCTGAAGGTGCTAGATGTGATAATGCTGGAGACTCCCCTCTCCATCCCAGTTGCTTTGAGGTTTAATACTGTCATTAAAAACCTTGAGGATCTTGTGATAAATCAGTAGTGCACCTATCTCTTGGCCAGAAGACTTCAGTTATCACAGTCATACATCTAATTAGGTTGATTTAATTTTTTTTCTCTCTCTCTCTAAAACATGCTTCTCACTTGTTTATCAAGTAGGATTGCACCAGAATGCATTCTCAAGGTAGGACCAGACTGTGAGGAAATAATAATCAGCAGTTTTACACGCACACAGCCTTGCAGTTTAGTGTTCAGAGGGGACTGCAGAATTCTCAACTAGCTCAGCACTGGGATTTTACACTACAGGCTGTTGCCACTTGGCTATCCTAGACTCAGGAATTCAGTGAAAAACGTCCCCCCCCCCCAGAGAGAGAAAAGTGTAGTCACTTTGGATTTTTTTTTAAAAAATGGAAGAGTTTCAAACAGGCAATGGCTAACACAAGAACTGCAAGGGAACAGGAGATCTGGCAAACCCCCCAGAGAGAGAAAAGTGTAGTCGCCCTGGATTTTTTTTAAAAATGGAAGAGTTTCAAGCAGGCAATGGCTAACACAAGAACTGCAAGGGAACAGGAGATCTGGCAAACTGCCTGCTCCTTCGAGTTTCGAACGTCTTGTATTCACTGGGTTACAGATTCCCACAGCAGCACCCCCGCCTATCGGAGGAGAAACAGAGCCCATTTTCAAACAAGGGGCTGCGATCTTTAGCGAATGTGCCATTGCTTGCTGGGGGAGGAAGAACGAAGCATTGAGCACTGACTGATACGTCGTTTCGGGGAAGAAAACAAATCAGATTTTGATCGGAAGGGTATTTTCTCCTACCTGCAAACACGCTCTGCCCGCACAGCAAGTTCCACAACCTTCTTGCTCCTGTGAGTTCACCCGCCCTGATCTTTTTCTTACACACACTCTCTCTCTCTGTGTAAACTAAAATAGGCGTCAATCTATTCCGCTGACCTTCTTTCTCAATACCACACGCCCATCGCAACGTCAGAAGCTAACGCAACAAATTAGACTTAGGAAACGATGACATGTGGAGTGGTTTCAGCCGGAGCTCTGATATTTTCTGCATTGTAATGTTGCACAAGGAAGTGCAAGGACTTTATTTTAAAAGATTAAGGGATCTCCGAGAGGTTGTATCGGGGAGGTAACGTACAAAAATCCAATCCACAGCGTCACTCCCCTTCTCCTGAACCCGTTTCCGCGTTAACAAAAAAATTGTAACAAGTTGCTGTACTGAAGTTGCTACATTACAGATAAAACACCCCGCTGCAACATGGAAATCTATGCATAAAATTGCTGGTCGATGGGAGATAAGGACCCACTGAGTCACAGCTCGTCCGCAAGCTTTAATGGCAATGAAGTACTTTGTCAAGTTCGTGTTGCAGCAATTTACTCAAACTGTGCCCCTTTTGTATAATACTGAAACAAAAGCTGGAGATCTGAAACAAAAATGGATGCATCCTCACAGCATGGTAAGGCGATGCTCTGCCAATGGCTTTAAGAAGCTATAGAGAGCTGTGAACTCAACCCAGTCCATCACACAAACTAAACTTCCATCCATTGACTCCCTCTATATCCTCACTGCCTTCTGAAAGGCAATCAACATCATCAAAGACCCCTCTCGCCTCGGGTAATAATCACTTCCACTTGACAGATGATAAAAAGAAGCTCAAATGCACATACCATCAGATTCAAGAACAGCTTCTTATCCGCTGTTATTAGACTTCTTAATGGACCTCACAAATTTGAAATTTAATGTTGATCTCACTCTTTTGTGCACCTTCTCTGCAGCTGTAACATTGTATTGCTCACTCTGTTCTATCACCCTAATGCACTTTGTTTGGTTTGATCTACCTGTAGTGCATGCAAAACAAAACTTTTCACTGTACCTAGGTACGTGTGACAATAATAAATCAAATCCAATCAAAATCAAATAAAACAAAGCAGAAATAGCTGGAGAAGGTCAGCAGATCTGGCAGCATCTTGGAGAGAGAAACAGATAACATTTTGAGTCCAGTGGCCCTTCTTCAGTTCTGTTTCTGTTTCTCTCGCCATAAATACTGCCAGACCTGCTGAGTTTCTCCAGCAATTTCTGTTTTTATGTTCCTTTGTAACAGATGCAGATGCAGTCCTCACTTTGTATGGAGGGCTTTCTGATGAGAATTCCTAATGAAGGGCTTTTGCCTGAAATGTCAACTCTCCTGTTCCTCAGATGCTGCCTGACCTGCTGTGCTTTTCCAGCCCCACACTCTCGACACTTACAGCAAGCAGCAATGTGATAATGAACAGAAAGCAGTATTGTTGTTTGGGAGCTAGAAAACAGCCAGATCTTTTATATCCACCTGACATGACTAAAGGGTGATAGGCATCTGGCCTTCATTTGACTGGCAGCACTTTCAACAGTGCAATATGTACAAGTTACAAAAGACACTCCATTTTAATACATTGGCAGAAATTCAAGGTGGAAACACCAGTAACCATCCACAAAGGATTCAAGATCTTGAAATATTATCTGGATGGCAAGAGGCTAGAAATTGTGGTGGGGATAAAGGATTTAGATCCACAGATACATGACTCACTAAATGCTGATTCACTAATTCAAAATGTAACAAATACAGAAAGCAGGGAGCAAAAAGTGTCCTTCCAGTCAGGGGTAGGCAATTAAATTCAATATTGGGAACACTTCAAACCAAGTATGCGTGACAACCAAATGATCAAACTAGTCTTAGAGTGCAAGCAAACTTTTCTCAACGTTTCTCATAAAAAACCAACAAAGTATATCTTCACTTGTCAAGAAAGATCAGCTCCCTTGACACAGTAGACCTCATTCTGGATTAGTGGTGCTGGAAGAGCACAGCAATTCAGGCAGCATCCGAGGACAGTAGACCTCATCAGAGACACACTATGGTTGCAGGCGTATACTGTACACACCATCCACCGAATACAATGCAACTTGCCAAGTTTGCTTTGACAATATTGCCTCGCCTTGCAGCCATGACCAACAAGAACAAAAACAGCAACAAAGTCATGGGGATGACTTTAAATGGCACAAGTTATGACTTGCAGATGACCTCCACTTCCCCATCACAGGGTCAAAAATTCCCCACCAACATCATTTTAACACTGATAATAGTAGAAGGGGTTCCTCAGTTCACAATAAACATTCACTACCATCATCTCAGAGGAACTAGAGGTAGAAAATAAACATGCTTCTGCTAATTTGCACTTCATACATTAAACATTTTTTTCTTTAATAAAGGAAGCCAGCTGTTATGATCTAATCTTGGAAATGTGTAAGCATCTATCATCTGGAAATACCACTGCATAGTTGCAGTAATGAAATTGTGTGTGATTAAAGGGTTGCATTACATATTACAACACTCCTGCCGTAATAAGCAATGTAGCCTCGATTTAAAGTTAGCAGTGTCAATATTTGTTGTGGAAGGGTAATAGTCTACACAGGAAGAAGCATACTTGGTTCAAATGTTGAATCTGATTTCAGATTAGCCCTGACTGTTGGGATGACAGATTCCCGCTCAGTTTTCACTCTGTCGGAATCTCTTAGTGATGTGCATTTCAGTAGCAATTACTTGTTGTAATGGATCAATGAGCACAAAGTTCTGACCCCATCAAGATCATCCAGAGAGCTTCAACTGTAGTTCATGTGCTAAGTAGAGCAACTCATAAAACGTATAGTACAAATTCATAAAATGCACAGTACATATTCATAAAAATCATCATGCTTAGTTTATGGGGAACATAACTGTATATACTCCACAAACACCTGATGAAGGAGCAGCACTCTGAAAGCTAATGCTTCCAAATAAACTTGTTGTATTATAACCTGGTGTTGTGTGATTTTTAACTTTATAGGGAACATTTTACTTGTAATCCAGCATCACCTTTATCTTCTCACACAAGTGCAGAATCCCTACGTGTGGAAGCAGGCCATTCGGCCCGTCAAGATCACATTGACCATCTGAACAGCATCCTACCCAGATGCACCACTGTAACTCTGCATTTCCCCTGACGAATCCACCTACATATCCCTGGACATTGTGGGCAATTTAGCTTGGCCAATCCACCTAACCTGCATCTCTTTGGATTATGGGAGGAAACCGGAGCACCCGGAGGAAACCCACGCAGACACTGGGAGAATGTGCAAACTCCAGACAGTTGCCTGAGGGCAGAATCAAACCTGAGTCCCCAGTGCTGTGAGGCAGCAATGCTAACCATTGAGCCACTGTGCCACCAAGATGCAGCAGCTGCTTTGATATCTCTTCCCTTCTCACTGACCAAATAAAACTGATTAACTTGTACTTCAAACAAATTATATATTCACTTTTCTTGATATAATATCTTCTATACTGGGGAGGCCAAATATAGATTGATTGCCAAACATCAATGTTCAGTTCACAAGTGTGACTCCAAGCTCCTGGTCATTTAATTTTTCTGTTTTCCTTGTGCCTCTCTTTGCTGACCCTCCTGCACTGTTTCCATGATGCTCTGCATAAGCTGAGGGAATAGCACCATTTTTTCAACTGGGCTTTTTACAGCCTTCTGGACTCAGCAACAAATTCAATAATTTCAGATCATAGTGACTGTCCCCACACATAATGATAAGCTACTGCTTCTGCAGTCATTTTAAGCTCAGGGTAGTTGAAATAGAGTTCTGCCACCAATCTTCATTTCAACTGTTTTAAACAGCATATGCTAAATTGGTTAGACAGCTCTTGTTGCGACACTCTAACAAAAACATAATTAGAAGGTGAATGGAAACTTATAAGAAGCGAACAGAAATGTATTAAACCAAAGTAACAATATCCAGGGTGATGCAATGCCATCTCATCTCTAAAGGCCTCTATCATGCCAGATTCTTCCTTTCTATGCTGAATCTAAGAGTCTGTCTAGTTATCAGTGGCAGAGGATAGACCCACTGGCACCTAGCCAGCAGAGGAACTTATTCTACATAACAGCAATAGATACAGGCTACATTGACTAATCAGACATAATTGCTTACATCCATCAGGACCCTGCTTTGTCAACTCTGGCCCCATTAAGGTCCAAAATGAGAATCCTAATTCTTACTGAAGACATTGTGACATTATCAGATTGGGTCAAGATTAATACAATGTCACATTAACTCTTTCAAAACCATTATTTTTACAACACCTGTCATCTTATTATAAATCTTCCATTTTGTATTTTCCTCTTTCCCCTGTCTTTCTCTTTGTTATTAGCTTAAAACCTGTTAAATTTTTCAGCTGTGAGGCAATGTTACAAACCTAAAATTTTAAATCTGTTTTTCGACCAAAGCCGCTCCCTGGACAATTGCTCCTTATTTATTCTATCTGTGGCTGCACAGGATTCAATTTTACAAGAAATTGAATAATATAAAAGTAACCTTGCGATTGTGTTCCTGAAAAAGGTGATTTCATTGTGAATAAAATAATTAATGTTAGGAACTGCCTCCAAAGGGTTCTGATTGCTTATGTGAACTTCAAAGAATTTGGTATATGTCACATCACGGGATTGGCAATAATGAAAGTAATGTCACTTTTTTTTAAGAATTCTATAGCTCCATCAAGAAGTCTTTTGTTGTTCTTATTATGTGCCCTATTGTGGGAGCAACAAGACAATATGATACACAAAGGATGGAGATATAATGTTACCATTCTACCTATTACAATGCGTAAATGACTGCATAACTCTATAACGAGATCTTGATTTGATTTCAGAATAGAGCAGTGTGAAACCCACTATGGGAGAGATTTACATAACCATTCATTTCTGGCATCAAGCTGGATTTTAAACATATTTAACGAGTGTGTGAATCTTCTGGGTACTTTATTAATGACCTGGATTTTGTACAATGGTAATAAGAGCGTTGGTCTCCCCTGATCTGTAATGCCTAGCTTTATTTTTAAGTGAGATGCTCTCGGCGTAGGTTCACAATTTCAGTCAGGAGCCAGACATGACAGGTTTCCCAGTCTGATGTCTGAAGTATAGACACACTGAGGAAAGATGTGTTCATGGGCCTTGTGAATAAGAGGCTTTGTAGAAGGTTGACTTGCAGTACCACTGAACGGCATATAAACTAAAACAGTTTCCAGCACTCATTCTAAAAATATCACCTATAAATAACTCCACGGTTCAACAAATCCAAGTGAGTTGTTAAAGGGAGTGATATACATTAAGCTCTTACAACAACATCTAAAAATAAGCCCATATTCTATCAGGGAGGGATACCTTCACATCTACCCTGGTTCTGACTCTGCCTCTTCTAAAGTGAAAGAACATATCTGTCCTGCATTGTATGATTTATGGGTTTCTTCTCAAATATTAGCTGTCAAGCGACTTTCAAATAGAGTCAAGGCCCTACTGAAAGTCAATAAAGAATCTCCAATAGTTTAATCATTTACCAGTAAATTTTTCCTATCATCAGTTCTCTGTTTACTTTTTTTTACAGGGCACAATGAGTCTTTGTCATTCTCTTTGAAACTCATCTATGCGATTTGCTTCACACCCATCCTAATCATCCTAATTTCTGTTTGTGATATGGAGATGCCGGTGTTGGACATGGGGGTACAAAGTTAAAAATCACACAACACCAGGTTATAGTCCAACAGGTTTAATTGGAAGCACTATCTCGCGGAGCGCTGCTCCTTCATCAGGTAGTTGTGGAGTATAAGATTGTAAGACACAGAAGTTATAGCAAAAGTTTACACTGTGATGTAACTGAAATTACACATGGAAAAATGCCTTGATTGTTTGTTAAGTCTCTCATCTGTTAGAGTGACCATGTTAATTTCAGATCTTTCATATGTAAATCACAAAACCTTTTTTAAAAAAGTTACATTCTCAAGTAAACTTTAACAATTGGTGTCAGCCCAGACAATGTATTGGGTATTAGCACCTTTGTGTGCTGCTGTCTGTGCCATAATGTTTAGACTGATTCTAAACTAAAAGATGAATTAACAGAATCTTTCATGGATTCATGCAGTTTTTGAGCAAAGTACAATGTAACCGTGCAAGTACAAATTCACCCATCAAACTTGTATGTATATGTGTGCATGTTTGTGTGGGGGGGAGGAGGAGGGTGGGTTGTGTCTGTCTGTGAGAGAGAGTGTATGTGTGTAGGAGTGCCTCTGTGTGTGTATGTAGAAGTGTCTGTGTGTGTATGTAGAAGTGTCTGTGTGTATGTAGAAGTGTCTGTGTGTGTATAGTGCAATCGATGGCCTCAACTGGGACCTTGGGTTCATGTCACACTACAGGTGATCCCATTGCACTATACACACACACAAACAGACACTCCTACACAGACACACACACTCCTACACACCTTGCGGTTAAAGGGATCATGGGTATGGGGAGAGGGCGGGAATGAGATACAGAGATTGCACGATCAGTCATGATCATACTGAATGGTAATGCAGGCTCGAAGGGCTAAATGGTCTCCTCCTGCACTGATTTTTCTATGTTTCTATATTAAAGCTTTGTGGAGCTTGGTCTTGAGCTGTCACATGGATAATATCATGGACACATAAAAATTTGGAACAGGGACAGTAATAGGACCAGTTAGATCAGTAGGCAAGAGACTGCCATGTGGTCCAGATTAATGTCAACATAGTAATATGAAGTTAGGAATTTATATTTCTTAATCAATGTGAAACTTGAAAGGGTTCAGAAAAGATTTACAAGGATGTTGCCAGGGTTAGAGGAGTTGAGCTATAGGGAGAGGCTGAACAGGCTGGGGCTGTTTTCCCTGGAGCATCGGAGGCTGAGGGGTGACCTCATAGAGGTTTACAAAATTATGAGGGGCATGGATAGGGAAAATAGACAAAGTCTCTTCCCTGAGATGGGGGAGTCCAGAACTAGAGGGCATAGGTTTAGGATGCAAGGGGAAAGATATAAAAGAGACCTAAGGAGCAACGTTTTTACACAAAGGGTGGTGCGTGTGTGGAATGGGCTGCCAGAGGAATTTGTGGAGGCTAGTACAATTACAACATTTAACTCCTTCCCCTCTCAACTTAAAGTTATGTCCTCTAGAGTTAGACTCCCTCACTCAGGAAAGAGACCTTGTGTATTTACCCAATCCAGGAGGAGAAAGTGAGGTCTGCAGATGCTGGAGATCAAAGTTGAAACTTTATTGCTGGAACAGCACAGCAGGTCAGGCAGCATCCAGGGAACAGGAGATTCGACGTTTCGGGCACAGGCCCTTCTTCA
>NC_057747.1:20129604-20146004 GCF_004010195.1 Chiloscyllium plagiosum | reverse complement strand
GAAGGCTCAAATTCTCTAATGACCCACTCCTGCTCCTCAGTCCTATGTTTCTGCATTCCATTCAACCCCTCAAACCTGCTAGCAATGGCTGCCCCTCTTTGTAACTTGTGCGTAATTTGTTGTTCATGTTGGAGACCCAGATTCACTGTGAATACAGGCCCCAAAACTCACCCAGCGACGGCTCACAAAATCCGCTGGTATCACTGATTGCAACATTCCGTAAAAGACCTTCAAGGAAAATAACACCAACTAACTTTCCAATAACAGAATGGGAGAACATCAGAAACAGGGGCAGGCCATTCACATCCTAAGCCGGCCTTGCCCTTCACTAAGACCAGTCTGACCTGCTCCAAGTCTCAAATCTTCCTCAATGTCCAAGTCTACTTGAGCACTTTCATAGAGCACAGAACAAAGAACAGTCCTGATTTGAAGATGCTGGTGTGGGAATGGGGTGTACAAAGTTAAAAATCACACAACACCAGGTGATAGTCCAACAGGTTTCATTGGAAGCACTCGAGCTTTCGCAGCATCGCTCCTTCATCAGGTGATAGTGGAGGGCTCAATCCTAACACAGAATTTATAGGACAAATTTGCAGTGTGATGTAACTGAAATTATATATTGAAAATTTGATTGTTAGCCTTTCATATGTTAGAATACCATGATAGTTTAATTTCTTTCATATGAAAATCACAAAACCTTTTTTTTTAAAGTTGCATTCTCAGGTTAACTGCTAACAAGAGCTCGACAATATGGTGACGGTGTTGCCTCCCTGTGTTCTCTCTCTATGCCATGATGTTTAGATTGATTCTCATCTAAAAGTGAGATAACGGAGTTTTACATGACTTCATGCAGTTTTTGAGCTCACAGTGCTACAGGAATGCATGCAGTTCGGACCTTCATCCCTCGACGTTGTGCCATTTATCTTCTCTAAGATCAGACTAACCTACATGCTTCCATTTACTTTGTTCCATGTGCCTATCTAAGAGTCTCTTAAGTTTCTCTCACGGAAAAGGTGGGGGGGTGCGGCCAGTGTTTTTGCGGAAGATGGATTGTTCCACATACCCTACGAAGAGGCAGGCATAGCTGGGGCCCATGCGGGTGCCCATGGCTACTCCTTTTGTTTGGAGAAAGTGGGAGGATTGGAAAGAAAAGTTGTTCAGGGTGAGGACCAGTTCGGTCAGTCGAAGGAGGGTGTCGGTGGAAGGGTACTGGGTGGTACGGCGGGAAAGGCAGAAGCGGAGTGCTTTGAGTCCTTCGTGATGGGGGATGGAGGTGTACAGGGACTGGGTGTCCATGGTGAAGATGAGGCGTTGGGGACCGGGGAAGCGGAAATCCTGGCGGAGGTGGAGGGCGTGGGTGGTGTCACGAACGTAGGTGGGGAGTTCTTGGACTAATGGGGACAGGACCGTGTCGAGGTATGCCGAGATGAGTTCGGTTGGGCAGGAGCAGGCTGAGACGATGGGTCGTCCGGGGCAGTCAGGTTTGTGGATTTTGGGCAGGAGGTAGAAACGGGCGGTTCGGGGTTGTGGGACTATGAGGTTGGAGGCGGTGGATGGGAGGTCCCCTGGGGTGATGAGGTTATGGATGGTCTGGGAGATGATGGTTTGGTGGTGGGGGGTGGGGTCATGGTCAAGGGGACGGTAGGAGGAGGTATCTGCGAGCTGGCGTTTGGCCTCAGCGGTGTAAAGGTCAGTGCGCCAAACTACTACTGCGCCTCCCTTGTCAGCTGGTTTGATGGTGAGGTTGGGGTTGGAACGGAGGGAGTTTACCCAATCCATGTCATTCATGATTTTATAAACCTTTATAAAGTCGCAACTCAGCCTCCAACGCTCCAGGGACAAAAGCCTCAGTTTGTTCAGCCTCTCCCTATAGCTCAAGCCTTCCAACCCTGGCAACATCCTTGTAAATCTTTTCTGAACCCTTTCAAGTTTCATAACATCCTTCTAATAGGGGAGAGACCAGAATTACACACAATATTCCAATAGTGGCCTAACCAATGTCCTTGTGGGCTGGGGCTGAGAGATAGATGGGAGGGTGGTGGGGTTGGGAAAAGCAATAGTTGGATGACAGTGAGGGAGAGGATGATAGGTCAGAGGGGGCAGTGATGGACAGGTCCAGAGGGCGGTGCCAAGTTGGAGGCATGGAACTGGGATAAGTTAGGGGGAGGGAAAATGAGGAAGCTGTTGAAATCCACACTTACCCCATGTGGTTGCAGGGTCCCAAGGCGTCGGGTGGTAACGGTTTGGCAAAAGAGGAGGCCCAAGACCTGCATGTCCTTGATGGAGTGGGAGGGGGAGTTGAAGTGTTCAGCCACAGGGCAGTGGGGTCGGTGGTGGGGGTGTCCCGGAGATGTTCTCTGAAATGATCCACAAGAAGTCGTCCTGTCTCCCCGATGTAGAGGAGACCACACCAGGTGCAACAGATGCAGTAGATGACATTTACAGAGGTACAGGTGAATTTCTGACAGATGTGCAAGGAGCCCTCGGGACCTTGGACAGAGGTCAGGGGAGTGGTGTGGGCACAGGTTTTGAACTTCCTGTGTTGACAGGGAAAGATGCCAGGAGCAGGGTGTGGGCTGCTGGGGGCATGAACCTGACGAGAGAGTCGCAGAAGGAATGGTCTCTCTGAAATGTTTATAAGGAGGGAAATATATCTTTGGTGGTGGGGTCTATCTGGAGGAGGCAGAAGTGGCTGAGGATGATGCAATGTATGCGGAGATTGAAATGAAGAGGTCAAGGGTGGATAACAATCCACAGAACATCCACATCGACCGCCTCAACGTCTCTTCCTACCTCAATACAGTCCTGTCCCCCTTAGTCCAGGAACTCCCCACCAACGCTCGTGATACCACTCATACCCTTCACCTCCTCCAAGATTTTCATTTCCCTGGCCTGCAATGCCTCATCTTCACCATGGTTGGTGGGGTGGAAGGTGAGGACCAGGGATTTCTGTCTTTATTGCGTTGGGAGGGGTGGGGTTCAAGGGTGCTGGTGCATGAAGTGGAGGAGATACACTGGAGGGCATTGACAACCACATGGGAAGGGAAGGTGCGATCATGGAAGAAGGAGGCTATCGGGACTTTCTGAGATTGAATTGGTCATCCTGGGAATAGGTGCGGCGGAGGCAGAGGAATTTGGAATAAGGGATAGCATTTTTACAGATGGTAGAGTGGGAGGAGGTGTAGTCTAGGTAGCTGTGGGAGTCGGTCAGCTTGTAGTAGATGTCTGTGGTTAGTCAGTCATTGGAGACAGTGATGTTGAGGTCTAGGAAGGGGAGGGAGGTGTCCAAGATGGTCCAGGTGAATTTGAGCTCAGAGTGGAAGGTATTGGTAAAGTCGAAGAACTGTTCATCCTCCTTGTGGGAGCATGAGGCGGCGCCGATATCGATGTAGCAGAGGAACAGGTGGGAGGGTAGTGCCGATGTAACTGTGGAAGATGAACTGTTCCACGTATCCGACAAACAGGCAGGCATAGCTGGGTCCCATGCTGGTACCCATGGCTCGCCATTAGTTTGGAGGAAGTGGGAGAATTGGAAGGAGAAGATGTTGAGGGTGAGGACCAGTTCAGCCAGGTGGATGAGGGGTCGGTGGAAGGGTACTGGCATGAGAGGAAGAAACTGAGGGCTTGGAGACCTACCTCCTGACGGATCGATGTGTACAGGGACTGGATGTTCATGGTGAAGATGAGGCGTTGGGGGTCAGAGAAATGAAAATCTTGGAGGAGGTGCACGAATGTAAGTCGGGGTATCCTGGACTAAGTGGGAGAGACTGTGTCGAGGTAGGAAAAGATGTTGAGACAGTCGATGTGGATGGTCTGTGGATTGTTACCTGCCCTTGACCTCTTCATTTCAACCTCTGTATACATCACATCATCCTCTGTCTCTTCCGCCACCTCCAAACAGACCCCACCGCCAAAGATATATTTCCTCCCTACCCCTATCAGCATTACAGAGAGACCATTCCCTCCCTCGTCAGGTCCATGTCCCCCACCAGCCCACACCCCACTCCTGGAATCTTTCTCTGCCACCGCAGGAAGTGCAAAACCTACGCCCACACCACTCCCCTCACCTCTGTCCAAGGTCCCAAGGGATCCTTCCACAGCCGTCAGAAATTTACCTGCACCTCTACCAATGTCATCTACTACATCCGTTACACCTGGTGTAGTCTCCTCTACATCATGGAGACAGGATGCCTTCTTGCGGATCATTTCAAAAAACATCTCTGGGATACTCACACCCTCCATTCCCACCACCCCGTGGCTGAATACTTCAACTCCTCCTCCCACTCCATCAAGAACTTGCAGGTGCTGGGCCTCCTCCATTGCCAAACCATAACCACCCAACGCCTGGAGGAAGAATGCCTCATATTCTGCCTTGGGACCCTGCAACCACGTGGGATAAATGTGGGTTTCGACAGCTTCCTCATTTCCCCTCCCCCCACATTATCCCAATCCCAAGCCTCTAACTTGGCACCACCCTCCAGACCTGTCCATCACTTCCCCCTCTGACCTATAACCTTCGCCCTCACCTTCATCCACCTATCGCTTTCTCAGCTACCTTCCTCCCAACCCCAACCCCCTCCTATTTATCTCTCACCCCCGGCCCACAAGCCTCATTCCTGATGAAGGACTTGTGCCTGAAACGTCAATTCTCCTGCTCCTCAGATGTTGCCTGACCTGCTGTGCTTTTCCAGCACCACACTCTCCATTCTGATCGCCAGCATTTGCAGTCTTCACTTTCTCCTAACCAATGTCCTGTACAGCCTCCTAGTTCCTGTGTTTTTAGGAAAGAATGAGTTAGCACAAATCTTCAAACTCCCTAAAAAGCATTTTGTATTACATAAAGGTGGCGTTCTTTAAAAATTTTTTACATTTCTTTCCACACGACAAACCTGCCACACCCTAATGTTATTTATGGAAAGCATTTTGTAATGAGTGCTGGAAATTTATAACCATTCCATGTGTACTTAGTGACCTCAACTCATACTCCCTGTTGATCTTTCATTCATAAACACCAGTGTTATACATCATTCTGACTGGCATGTGCTATTTTTAATGCTATTTCCATGTTATTGTGGTAGTAGTACATCTTAAACCTATTGGTTATAACCTGACATAGCTTTCACAACGTTATGAGATACTCTGACTTCTTCTTTTGATGTTCATCAGTACAACAAAATGTCACAGAAATAACTGCATGAAAAGATAATTGTCAAAGGTAACAGAGGAAAAATCTAAAGGAAGAACATGCAATTATTTAGCACCTTTCAGGATATCCCAATATACTTTATAGCCAGCCAGGTATTAGATTAGATTACTTACAGTATGGAAACAGGCCCTTTAGCTCAACTAGTCCACACTGATCCTCTGAAGAGTAACCCACCCATAACTCCTTCCCCAACCCTATATTTATCCCTGACAAATGCGCCTAGCACTATGGGCAATTTAGCATGGCCAATTCACCTGGCCTGCACATCTTTGAATTATGGGAGGAAACCAGAGCACCTGGAGGAAACCCACACAGACACGGGGAGAATGTGCAAACTCCACGCAGCCAGACACCTGAGGCTGGAATCAAATGCAGGTCCCTGCCATGGTGAGGCAGCAGTGCTAACCACTGAGCTACCATGCTGCCCAGAAGCAATGTTTCCTAACCTTTGTAACCCTGGTTTTAGGCTTCATTCTTGTTGTGACGAGAGTGAAAATTAGAGATGCCAGGGAAGAGTAATTGAAGATTTAAATACCATAGGATCAGGCATAAAAATAATTAAGGTATCTGCCCTTTTGCAGGCTCTGTTAGTGTCAGCGTTTGGGTTTCAGGTGGAACAAATTCCATGCAATTAACGATGCAGGGTTAATGCTGTACAAGAAGCAATAGCTAACAATATTCTTGCAGCACATTGAAAGGCTGATGCAGTTGGAGATTAATCCATACTCACAGCCAGCCCCTGAATGATGAAATCTAAGTCTCTGTTCCACAGACTCCATTGCTATCTTGGAGTTTATACAAATCACAGTTTGTGCCCCTCACTCTAATGCCTACTTAGTTTAGGGGACATGGCAACTGTAGTGATTGAAATGAGAGCCAGGTGGATCCCATTGACTATGAGATTGGGATTGTTGGGTCAATCAGGAGCCCTGGTTGACAGATATGAACAGGAGATTCTGAGAGTCTCCTCATTTTAGGGACTGACTCTGAGCTGGCTAGTCAGAGCCCATGTACTGTCCATATGTAAGTCAAGGATGACTTGGTGACGGGATACTACCTTCTGTGCAGTTATTTCACCAACAAGAAGAGGACTCATCTCACCTAACATACCATGGTTCCACTGCCTCTTGGTGTCTGTCTTCTCATTTTTATAAGTTTCTCTCATGGATTAATAAGGAACACAACACTGTATTGCAAAAGATCTTGCTCAATGACCAGCTAGTTAATTGTCTATTGGTGCCTGAGTGAACAGTCCCTCATCTCACGTATTATTAAATGTTAACCTGATGCACGGAGAACCCCAATCCATGACAGGATTACTGGCAGCAGAGAGAATGGCGGTATATTGATAAAATCAAGGACTAATCATCTAGGAGCACAGGCTAATGCTCTGAAGATATAGGTGGCACATTTGAATTCATAGAAAATAGGAGCAGGAGCAGGCCTTCCAGCCGTTGGAGCCAGCTCTGCCATTTGATATGATCATGGATTAATTCAGTAAAGATCTGGAATAAAAAAAACAAGTCTATTGCTGACAATGTAACCAACAGCAATTCTTGTGAAAATCCGGTTCATTAATGTCCTTTGGAGAAGAAATTATCTCATCCTTAACCAATCTGGCCTACATGTGACTCCAGATCCACAGCATTATGGTTGACTCTAACTGCCCTCTGTACAATTAACGATGAGTGATAAATGCCATCAATGCCCACATCTCTTGAATAAATTAACTTAAATATTACTACCTATGAATCAGATTCCATAAATTTGAAGAACTTACTTTAAAGCAATAGGATGTTTTTTCAGTCAAAACCTCTTCAACCCATCATGATCTTGACACAGTAGAAATAAAGACACCTCTATTCCTAGATGTGTGCTTCCAATAGAAATGGCCCTGCAAGATGGGCCAGGCCCTTCACTAATTATGTACTACTCTTTAAAGCATCAAAATCATCTCACTCTTTTATAGTGCAAACTGTTTCCTGAACAGGATTACAACATGATTGAATCATTAGTCAAACGCTCCAAAATAAATACCATCAAATCTTTCTCCATTTGCCAACCAATATACTAGCATGTAATATGTTCAAGTGAGATATGGAAGGGAACAGCAAGTCTTTCACTGGATACATGAGATCGTAAACATCACTTAGAGAGACAACATCATCACTGAAGAAATGCTCTGGCAGACTTCTTAGAGGTACCTGTCAGACAACATGTCAGAGAGATGACTGAGGTTGATGGGACACCTCCCCTATGTATCTCCCAGTGGAATGGCAGTAGAACATGCACCAACAGATGGAAAAAAAGTTGAAACCAACTAAAGAAAATTTGGTGAAGTATAATTAAGGAGGAATATCAAGAGTGACCCTGGGCTTGGAGCAAGACAGATTGCAATGGACCAAGGCTGGTGATGGAGTCTTGCTGATCAATACCTTGTGTGGGGACTGGAAGAATTAAGTCAAAGTGTATGTAGTTCAGAACCACATTGAAATGGATCATCACGATGGAATTACCTTGACTGTTCTTCCACCTCAGGCTTGGACGTTATGGTGGCTTAATATGACAAGGGTGGCTTGGGCTATGTTAAGACATGAGACGTAGTGGCTGCAACACTGAACAACCCTTTACCCACCTAGAATCAGAATTCAAATCCAGGACATTGACGGCCACATTTCACAACATTTTGCCAGAGCTCAGGGTATCAACTGTTGTACTCAGATCACCTTGATGCATAAAGTGAAGAATAGGGAGGAAATCCTTTCCAGTATTGCTAAATGTAGTTTCCTTTAAAATCAACAAGTGATTTTTAAAAAAATGAACATTGCTCATGACCATTCTTCTAGGTGAATGTGACGAGCCAAATGGAAGAAAGGAAAAAAATATATTCCTTTCTCCATCAGTACCCCCTGCCATTTGGTTTCTTCCAATCCCAACTGCAGATTTTGAGTCTCATAAAGTTTGGTGATTATGAACAGATGAAAAAAATGATAAGCAAACATTTACAAGCACATATTCATTCTAGCACAGTAGTTGTATTGTAAATGTCATTTGCAGTATTCTTTTATCACCTAAAGCAAAATGTAATCAAACCAAATAAGATTTCGTTTGTCAATCTGTGGAAGTATTATTTGAATTAATTAAACAATTATGCACCAAAAAGATAATATGGGCAGTGCTGAAGCCTTGTGATATGGGTGGCACAGTAGTTAGCACTGCTGCCTCACAGTGCCAGAGACCTGTCTCAGGCAACTATCTGTGTGGAGTTTGCACATTCTCCCCGTGTCTGTGTGGGCTTCCTCCCACAGTCTAAAAATGTGCAGGTTAGGTGAATTGGCCATGCTAAATTGCCCACATTGTTAGGTGAAAGGGTCTCGGTGGGTTGCTCTTCGGAGGGTCAGTGTGGACTTGTTGGGCTGAAGGGCCTGTTTCCATACTGTAAGTAATCTAATTACCTATGTTAAGCCAAGGTTTAAGCAAATATATACGGCCCTTAAATTAAGATGAACACACACTGTATACAGTACTTTTTAGTTCCACTCGTGTTCATTTTTTTTAATCATTGATGATTTAAAAGTCTATTGGTAAGGATTAATCTCCAACTGCATCAACCTTTCAATGTGCTGCAAGAATATTGTTAGCTATTGCTTCTTGTACAGCATTAACCCTGCATTTGTTATCCAGTGAATTTACAAGCTTGCTTTTCCTTAGAGATCAGAATTTTTACAGAGCACTCAATAGAATCAAAAGTGTTGAATTTTCTGGATCAGCTACCTGCTGAGCTGGCCAGGCGTTTCATTCAACTGCATATAATGAACCAGTTCTTGGTAACTTAACAGGGTGATCTTTGTTATAGCCAATTGCCTCAGGTTATGGAATTTGCATCATTTTCCATCAGTACTAAATTTCCACATCAATGTCAATATAAAAGAACTGAAACCAATCGTTTGTAGCATTCAACTACAACATTGAAATATTTGCATTCTCACCTAATCACTTAATGTGGTCTGAGACCAGACTGCCATGTTTATGTTATGCTCTGATAGACAACATGTGAGATTCAGGGAATTTATAAAAAGAATAAAGACACACGATTCCGTGGTTTTGAATAAGCAACAATAAACTTTATTATCCAACTTTATTACAATAATACTTGCAATACATGTATAACTAATTTCTAAAACCCAGTATTAAGATGTGGTAAAAATGGGTAATAGACTCTGATTGAACATTCCCAGAGCAGACACCAAATATGATTAAGACAGATATCACGGATTTCTCAATGATTCCCTCTACTAAGATGTTAATGCATGGTTGCTCAGTAAATCTCATTAAACTTCATAATTCTCCAATATTGCTGAGCTGGCTTTGAAAGTCCTCTCCAAAACTGCTCCATCATGGACTCTCTGGGGTTGGGGAGTCCAGAACTAGAGGGCATAGGTTTAGGGTAAGAGGGGAAAGATAAAAAAAAGACCTAAGGGGCAACTTTTTCACACAGAGGGTGGTACGTGTATAGAATGAGCTGCCAGAGGAAGTGGTGGAGGCTGGTACACCTGCAACATTTAAGAGGCATTTGGATGGGTATATGAACACAAAGGGTTTGGAGGGATATGGGCCGGGTGCTGGCAGGTGGGACTAGGTTGGGTTGGATATCTGGTCGGCATGGAGGGGTTGGACCGAAGGGTCTGTTTTCATTCTGTACATCTCTATGACTCTATGAGTCTATGACTGCCTGAATGACTACTCCTGTTCTGGTTGAGAACCCTCCTTTCCTGGGTCTGAGGGCCACTGGATCCAGATGTAGTGAACAAAGAACAATATAGTGACAATTGGTTTGGAGGGGAAATTGCGTATGATGGTGCTCCTATTCATTGGTAAAAGATAGCTCTTGTGGATTGAAAGGTGCACTGAAAGAAGGCATGGTGAGTTTCTGCGGAGAATCTTGCATATTGTGCACACTGCTGCCATTTCGATGGTGGACAGGGTAAATTATTAGGAGAGGGTGCTGATTGACGGACTGCTTAGTTCGAGATAGTGTGAAGTTTCTTAAAGTGTTAGAGCTACACTCATCTAAGCAAACTTAGAATATTCCATTGGACACCTAGCGTTTGCCTTGTAGATGTTGGAATACCATTGTAAATTCAGAATTGAACCATTTGCTACATAATTCCCAGAGTCTAACCTGCCCTTCTAGCTACAGCACCTATCAGGCAGGTCCAATTAAGATCTAGCCAATGGTAAGCCCCCAGAATGTTGATGATGTGGAATTTGATAATAACAATGGAAGTAATTGTTAAGCTGATGTGTTTAGATGTTCTCGTCTTTTGAAGATGGTCACTGTCTGGCAATTGTGTAATATTAATATTATCTGCCATCTATTTGCCCAAGTCTAAATGTTTGTCCAAGTCAAGGAGTATAGGAAATAGAGCCGACAAGCTGAAGGCATAGATAGACACGTGGCAGCATGATCTCCTTACTATAGTAGGCAATTAGCTGACAAAGGGGCAAGGATGGCAGCTCAACATTCCTATACATACAGCTTTAATTTAATTTAATTTCTTAATTCCGTCTTAATCTTACTCCATCTTCACAGAAGAGAGTAATAACATTGACATTCTCATTGAAAAGGACTGTAAAATATTAGATAAAATAAGTATAAAGAGAAGGAACATATTAGCGAGAGTAATCTCCTTGAGGTAGACAAATTACCAGGATCAGATGAACTAATAAAGGCAATGAAAGGAAGCCATGGAGGAACTAACAGATGCTCTGAGGATCATTTCCAATCCTGACCAGATACACGTGAAGTAACAGAGGAATGGAAATATGTGATTATTGCGCCATTATTCAGAAGGTGTGCAAAGGATAGGCTACTTAACTAAAGGCTATTCAGTCTAACCTCAGGCATGGGAAAATTAGGTAGACTACTAGAACAATGTTGAGAGATAGGAGAAAGTAAGGACTGCAGATGCTGGAGATCAGAGCTGAAATTGTGTTGCTGGAAAAGCACAGCAGGTCAGGCAGCAACCAAGGAGCAGGAGAATCGACGTTTCAGGCAAGAGCCCTTCTTCAGGATTCCAACACATTTTCAGCAATGTTGAGAGATAGGCTTGACTTAAAAGGCATGTGTTAATCAGAGATAGGCAGTATAACTTTGTTAAGGAAAGGGTTTGTCTTACTAGTGCCATTGATCTTTGCTGAGTAAGTCATAAGCTTCTTTTCTTCTGAAGTGGAAAGATGTAATCTCATTGTCTCCCAATCAAAAGCTTTTAAAGATTTTTAAGATTTCTTTCAGGTTATCCACAGCCTTCTCTGTATTAGATGAATCCCCACTAATTCAACACCAATGCCTCCTAATGTTCTGTTTCTTCAGAACATGCTGAGATGCTTTTTGATAAGAAATTTATCAAATTTACTAAAGTCTGTTTGAGGAAAGAATTTTCTATTTACCATCCAGCCTGCCCTGTCGAGAATATCTCTGACAGAAATGCACTCTTGTCCAATTGTCAGAATCCATATTAGGTACTTACTCCAACTTTAATTGTTCAATAATTTCAAGACCTCAACTCATTTTCCGTGTCTGTGGTTGTTCAAAGTGAATAATCGTAACTGTAGCATTTTTCTGGGAGATCTAATTGGTAGCTTCTTAATGTTCTATACAATGTGTACCGTCTTGTGTATGAAAGTTGATGTCCAGGACTTTGTACAAACTGGTAATCAGTGTTGCTATTTCTTGTACCAAAATCCAAATATCTCCAGTCCTCATCATCACTCTCCAGATCTTATTATCATCTGCTTTTAATGACAACAAAATGCTTGGTATTTCATTTCAATTCCAGAGTACAAGCTGCCAATTGCAGTTCATACAATGCATGACTCACAACTAACTAATTTCAAAGACCTCAAAGATACACCCAGTTTAACAACATTTCACATCTTCTAGCATCTTGGTGTGGCCTTCCCAAAGGGACTCATTTTAAATGACTTCCCCTTGCCACAGCTGAAGAAATGATGTAATGGGATCTTTTATATCCACTCAAGCCTCGATTTAACATTTAATTTGAAAGATAAGTTTAGCAACAGAGCAGCACTCCATCAATCCTGGACTGAATTGTCAGCTTTGATTTTCATGCTCAAGCCCTGGAAGGAGGAGAAACCAGATATTGTGCCTCCAATCAAGGCTAAAGTCTAACAACTGAACAACAACTGACATTTAACATTCCTATTACACATTTCTAAATCCACATTTCTAATGGGATCTGTCAGTGGGGAAGTATATTTACAGCATAACAATTGTCTAAAGCCTGTTTTTAATATAACGTGTGTTTATTAATTTGTAATCAAATCAAATGTAACAGAATATTTGTGCAAATGCCAAAATTAGTTGTTGCATGCAATGTATTTTACATTCGTATTTTTCCTTTTGCACCGAATTTTTACCTTATTAGGACAATTTTCCTGAATGCTCATAATATCGTAGCATCAGCAAAAATATCAGGATTGATGTGCTGCACTTGACCAAGGAAAATGTCGGTCACTCATTCCTATTGAGGTTATGTTTAGATTGTACTCAGTGGTGTATGGTATAGCAGGGCAGAGCCTCATTTTAGGCAGAGGCTTATTTGTGGTCAAGAACGTGTTAGGTTGCTTTGCAAGACACACTCTGGCTTGTTCACAAAGTGAGGAAATGGAAGGAGCAAAAATGCCTGTAGCTCTAATCCTTTTCAAATGCACGTCAATGACTTTAAGTGAATTTGAGCCTTAGATAACAGTATTTAAACATCTGATAAAAAGCAGCAGAAGGTCAGGAAGATGGCAAAGACCAGAAAAATATACAGGAACATGTTCGAAGAACACATAAAGTTTTTGGCTTGAAGGCAACTAAGAACATTTAAGGGGTTTCCATGCTGAGATCCCAACCTATAATAATATGGGACAAGTTAGATCCCAGAATTAACTGGGTTATTGAATCATACATTTAACTTTTGCAGTCGATTACCACATATATATTCACATATTCCTGACCTTATGCTGCTTTTTATCAGATGTTTAAATACAGTTATCTAAGGCTCAAATTCATTTCAAGTCATTGACATGCATTTGAAAAGATTTTCATGTTCCTCAATGAAAAAAAAATTTATTAGACTGAAGAAAAATAAAACAAACCAAGCCATGTGTAGAGGACAGTTAGGAAGATCTTAACATCTTAAATAATGAAACAAAGTCTCAATACATTTACTGATACCTTCCTTTTGCAGCTACTAAGCATGAAACCCTTACCTTGGAAGAAATTACCTTGGAAGAAGTTTAAAAATTCACTCCTTCATTCGTAAGAACCCATGTGGAAGATCAGAAGTTTGTGACAGCTAGATAGAGACTGGAAATGGTTGACAGTTATGAGCTGGTCCACAAATCCAAATGATTTCTCGCTGGCCCTTCCAAGCTGAGAAGGAAAAAAAGATGAGAAAATGAAAGGACAGCAAAAGCCAGAGATAAGAAGGAACAGTTGAGAAGGCCCTAGGATTCGGTCCTTAGGCCAGAAAGAAGGGCGCTGACCTGTCCTAACCTGAACATCTTTGAATTGTGGGAGGAAATCCACACAGACACAGGGAGAACATGTGGATGCCACACAAACAGTCATTCACGGCTGGAATTGAACCCAGCAGTGAGACAGCGGTGCTAACCACTGGGCCAACATGCCTTCCAGCCTTCAGTGTATAGGATACAAATAATATCTCAGAAGCTGCAATAAATCAGGAAATGGAAGAGGGGGGTGAACACAGAAAAATCAAAACCAACTGAGTAAACAGTTGAAGGAATGGAGTGACAAGGACTTCATATTAGGAGAAAATGAGGATTGCAGATGCTGGAGATCAGAGTCGAGAGTGCGGTGCTGGAAAAGCACAGCAAGTCAGGCAGCATCCGAGGAGCAGGAGAGGAGGGTGGGAAGGAAGATAGACAGGTGGGACAAGTCAAGAGGGCGGTGCCAAGTTGGAGGCTTGGGACTGGGATAAGTTGGGGGGAGGCGAAATGAGAAAAGTGGTGAAATCCACATTGATCCCATGTAGCTGCAGGGTCCCAAGGCAGATGGTCATGCATTCTTCCTCCAGGCATTGTGTGGTTATGGTTTGGCAATGGAGGAGGCCCAGGACTCGCAAGTCCTTGGTGGTGTGGGAGAGGGAGTCAACCATGGGCGGTGGGGTTGGTTGGTCTGGGTATCCCAGAGGTGTTCTCTGAAGCGATCTGCAAGTTGGTGTCCTGTCTCCCCGATGTAGCAGAGACCACATCACGTGCAACAGCTACAGTAGATGATCCTATGTGGAGGTACATGTAAATTTCTGTCGGATGTGGAAGGATCCTTTGGGGCCATGGACTGAGGTGAGGGGGGAGGTGTGGACCTAGGTTTTGCACTTCCTGCGGTGGTAGGGGAATGTGCTAGGGTGGGGGTGGGCTGGTGTGAGGGAGTTGAACTGATGAGGGAGTCGCGGAGGGAATGGTCTTTCCAGAATGCAGGTAGGCATGGGGAGGGAAATATATCCCTAGTGGTGGAGTCTGTCTGCAGATGGTGGAAGTGCACAGGATGATGCACTGTATGCGGAGGTTGGTGAGGTAGAAGGTGAGGACTAGGGGGGTTCTGTCCCTGTTGCGATAGGAGGGGTGAGGTTCAAGGGTAGGGGAGTGGGAAGTGGAGGAGATGCACTGAAGGGGGGAATGTTGTGGTCTTTGAAGAAGGAGGCCACTTGGGATGTTCTATGGTGGAAGTCGTCTTCCTGGGAGCAGATGCGGTGGAGGTGGAGGGACTGGGAATAAGGGATGGCGTTTTTACTGGCTGTAGAGTGGGAGGAGGTGTAGTCCAGGTAGTTGTGGGAGTTGAGGGGTGTTTGTAGTAAAAGTCCTTGTTTAGTCGGCTTCCAGAGATGGAGATGGAGAGTTCCAGGAAGGGGTGGGAGGTGTCCAAGATGATCCAGATGAATTTGGGGTCAAGGTGGAACATGTTTGTGAAGTTGATGAACTGTTCACCCTCCTTGTGGGAGCACAGGATAGTGCTGATATAGTCATCGATGTAGCAGAGGAAAAGGTGGGGATTGGTGCCAGTGTAGCTGCGGAAGATGGACTGTTCCAAGTACCCGGCGAAGAGGCAGGCATAGCTGGGGCCATGTGGGTACCCATGTCCATTCATCCTAGATCCTTAAAGGAAGTGGCTAGTGAGACATTTGATGTGTGGGTTTAATGTTCTAAAGGGAGTAGCATATTGGTATGGTTAGACAACTGGCTAGCTGACAGAAGTCAGAGAGTAGGCATAAATGGGTCCTTTTCGATAGTAAGATGCAATGAATGGTTGCCCCAGGGATCAGAGCTGGGATCTCATCTTGTTAGAATTTAGGTAAATGACTTGGCTGAAGGGATAGATGATATGTTTGCCAAGCTTGCTGATGACACAAAAGTGGGTAGCTAAGTCAGTTATGAACAGGACATAAGGAGGCTGCAAAAAAAAATTGTTCAGTTAATTGAATGGGGAAAACTGGAATTGTCTCTATCACCTAAATTAAAATGATTGCATGGCTCTGAGGTGCAGAGGGATCTGAGTGTCTTTGTACATGAGTCACAGAATTAGGTTAGAGTTCAGGTACAGCAACGAATTATCAAAGCTACTGGAGTGTTATAATTTATCACATAGGGAATTGAATACAAAAGTAGGAATGTTTTTGGTTACATAGAGCATTGATAAGGCACTGAATCACAAAATTGAGGGTTTAAATCCCATTCTAGAGACTTGAGTATAAATTCTATATTGACATCAGTGTAGTGCTGAGGGTGTGCTACACTATCAGAGGTGCTGTCTTTTGGATGAAACTTTGAATTGGGGCCTTCTCTGTGGAGGGAAATATTCCATTGTATTTGCTTGGAGAGGAGCACGGTCTTCTTAGTGATGGGAGATAAGGAAATAGCAGGAGAACTTAACAAGTACTTTGCGTCAGTCTTCACAGTGGAAGACATGAGTAATATCCCAAAAATTAAAGGGTGTCACGGGGCTGAGTTGAGTATGGTTGCCATTACGAAAGAGATAGTGCTAGAAAAGTTAAAAAGTCTTAAAATTGATAAATCTCCTGGCCCCGATGGGATACACCCTAGAGTTCTGAGAGAGGAGGCTGAGGAAATAGCAGAGGCATTGGTTGAGATCTGTCAAGAGTCA
>NC_057747.1:20125308-20129278 GCF_004010195.1 Chiloscyllium plagiosum | reverse complement strand
AGCGAAGTTTGCCGATGGTACGAAGTTAGGTGGACAGGCAGGTAGTATTGAGGAAGTGGGGAGGCTACAGAAGGATCTAGACCGGTTGGGAGAGTGGTCCAGGAAATGGCTGATGGAATTTAACGTGAGCAAGTGCGAGGTGTTGCACTTTGGCAAAAAGAATAAAAGCTTTCTAAATGGTGAGAAAATTAATAAAGCCAAAGCACAAAGGGATCTGGGAGTGCTAGTCGAGGATTCTCTAAAGGTAAACATGCAGGTTGAGTCCGTGATTAAGAAAGCGAATGCAATGTTGTCTCTTATCTCAAGAGGGTTGGAATATAAAAGCAGAGATGTACTACTAAGACTTTATAAAGCTCTGGTTAGGCCCCATTTGGAGTACTGTGTCCAGTTTTGGTCCCCACACCTCAGGAAGGACATACTGGCACTGGAACGTGTCCAGCGGAGATTTACACGGATGATCCCTGGAATGACAGGTCTAACATATGTGGAACGGCTGAGGATACTGGGATTGTATTCGTTGGAGTTTAGAAGATTAAGGGGAGACTTAATAGAGACGTACAAAATAATACATGGCTTGGAAAAGGTGGATGCTAGGAAATTGTTTCCGTTAGGCGAGGAGACTAGGACCCGTGGACACAGCCTTAGAATTAGAGGGGGTCATTTCAGGACAGAAATGCGGAGACATTTCTTCAGCCAGAGAGTGGTGGGCCTGTGGAATTCATTGCCACGGCGTGCAGTGGAAGCCGGGACGCTAAATGTCTTCAAGGCCGAGATTGATAGATTCTTGTTGTCTAGAGGAATTAAGGGCTACGGGGAGAACGCTGGTAAGTGGAGCTGAAATGCGCATCAGCCATGATTGAATGGCGGAGTGGACTTGATGGGCCGAATGGCCTTACTTCCACTCCTATGTCTTATGGTCTTATGGTCTTCTTATTAGCAGGCGAAAGTGAGGACTGCAGATGCTGGAGATTAGGGTCGAGAGTGTAGTGCTGGAAAATCACTGATGAATGTCATTCCTGAGTGTGGGCCAGGTTTTGCAGTTCCTGCGGTGGCGATGGAAGGTGCCAGGAAGGGAGGGTGGGTTGTTGGGGGGCATGGACCTGACCAGGTAATCACGGAGGGAACGGTCTTTGCAGAAAGTGGACAGGGGTGGAGAGGGAAATATATCCCTGGTGGTGAGATCCGTTTGTAGGTGGCAGAAATGTTGGCGGATGATGAGGTTTATATGGATGTTGATAGAGTGGAAGGTGAGGACCAAGGGAGTTCTGTCCTTATTGCGGTTGGTGGGGTGGGGTTTGAGGGCAGAAGTGCGGGAAGTGGATGAGATGCATTGGAGGGCATCTTCAACCACGTGGAAAGGGAAATTATGGATGCAAATCTTTCTGTCTGTACTTTGGCATAAATCTCAACCTCTAAGAAAGATGCCTTTATCTTTTAGCTCCTCTCTAAGCCTAAGGAGTCCTAATTTAACTAACAATTCAGTTTACATCTTGAAGTTGTTAGCCATCAGAGGAACAGTGAAGTCAGGTCTGCTTGTTTTGTACAGTTGAACAGGGTGTTAAAAATCTCAAGAGACTGTGGTATTTGAAAAAGGACTGCGATCCTGATATTTTGGCCTGTTTTTGTTCCACATCAGCATCACAGGTGTTATTGTTTATTCACCCACCCTGATGGTTATCAGGCACTCCAAATGACAAAATGGCTGACTCAATTATTGACATGGCAATTGTGGCTCATGTAGCCATGGTGATTGTATTTAGGAGACTTTGATTAGAAGTGCTATGTTTTGAAACACGATAAAGATGGAATAAGGAATTAATTTAAACTAATTAAAACCATTAATTCAATGCACTACGAGTTAGTTATACTTTTTGTCACTGCTTCCCTAGGAAAGCCACAGTGGAGTGCAGTTTACATTACTATAGTTGGGGGAAGAAGGTAAGTTAGGGGTGAGAAAATTAGAGTTATAGAGTTGTACAGCACAGAAACAGACCCTTCATTCCAACTTGTCCATGTCAAATATCTTATATTAATCTAGTCCCATTTGCCAGCAATTGGCCCATATCCCTGCAAATTCTTTTGTTTTGGATTGGAAGGATGCAAGTACTGGATGAAGGAGGTGTGAGGTACAAGGAAGTGAGAGGGAAGGAGATGGTTGGCTGGAGTGTGGGATGGGCACAGTGTGAGGGGCAAGGGGCTGGTGGAAGAAGACAGAGAAAAAGACCGTTGAGTTAGTGGTCAAAGGATTAATTCTCTTTATCTCAGCTCCCAACCAAAGAAATGTCACATGGAAGAGAAAAAGTTAAAAGTTCTTGAATTTGCCAGTGTCCCGCATCTGCACTTCTTAGTAGCCAAACAGTGACCAATGTTTGTGACAGTGTTAATTCTCAATGACTTTTCTGGTGTAAGACTGTGACACTTTGAGGTACAAACAGGGCAGAAGTGGTCTGAAGTGGCCAGAAATAGAAATGGTTTTATTTGTGCTATTATTTGTGAGAGATATCCTTCTGGTATTTGCTTTCACTTCCTAAATTGTTACTGCAATTGATGTTTCATCATTAGAAGGCTGCATTTAAGGAAAGTCCTGTGGCACTGTCATTTATAAAAGGAAATGATACTTCCTTGTAAATATCAAGCTTTTACTTAGTATTTACAACATCGAAACAGACCATCCCAACCCCACAACAGATTAGCGTTCAGCATTTATTCTCTACAATAGTTTCTTCCTATCTCACTTCACATCAGCGTGTCCAATATGTTACAAATGTTAAAATCTTATGACCCAACATATCTCTGATGAAGAGTCATCTAGACTCAGATGTTAGCTTGCTCCCTGTCCATGGATGCTGTGATCTCCTGCATTTTTTGTTTCAGTACAACTTCCAATATCTGCAGTAATTTGCTCCTACATCTATGCAAGTTCCTTGACAGAGCTATGTGCCAATTTGTCACATTTACCTGCACTTACCCCAGCTAACATTCTCCCTTCATGTGTTTACTCAGTTCCTCTCTGAACGTTTCTGTCAAATTTGTAGAAACTACCCTGACAGAAATGCTATACCAACCATAACAACTTACTGCATTAAAAAAATCCCACATGCCTTTTGCCAGATTTTCCACTTCCAGAGAAAACAGACCAAAAGTGAGATATAGCAGACATTTTTTTTCAAGTTGGAGTGGGTTTTTCAGGGTCGGGGAATTTGAGGATGGAGACTTTGCGAATGGAGAGTCTCCAGAAGGAGGTAAAGTTCAGTGACAGCCTTGAAAGCATTGGCTTGATCTTTGGTGCTGGGGTCATGGTCAGGGTGGGGTGAGGGGGGGTGGGGGGTGGGCTAGGAGCCAGTGTCAAGAGAACTGGCATTCAACTCTATGAGGTAGAGGTCTGTAGGCAGGATGACAACATCCATACCTCATCAGCAGGTTTGCAAACAATGTTAGGGTTGCAACTGAGGAAATGGAGTGCAGCAAATTCAGAAGGAGGCAGATTAGTCATTGAGAGGAGCAGAAAATCAATGGGGCAGCTCTCAACAAGAAACCTTAAGTTTCAGGGGTGCTGGGGTAAGGGGGTTGGCTGGGAGTGGGGAAGGAGGTGGTAGTGTTAAGATGCCAGAGGTTGGCATACAGGAGAGGGGAAAACACTGAAGTGAGGCGTAAGGATTAACTAAGTAGGAGAAAATTTTAATTGCCCCTGAAACATGAATCTGATTTCTCCCTTCATGGATGCTTGAGTATTTCCAGAAGTTTCTTTTATTTTTATTTCAGGCCCAGACCATAGAATATAGAACATAGAACATAGAACATTACAGACAGTACAGACCCTTCGGCCCATGATGTTGCGCCACCCTGTCATACCAATCTGAAGCCCATCCCACCTACACTATTCCATGTACGCCCATTTGCCTGTCCAATGACGACTTAAATGCACTTAAACTTGGCGAATCTACTACCGTTGCAGGCAAAGCATTCCATA
>NC_057747.1:20113788-20120224 GCF_004010195.1 Chiloscyllium plagiosum | reverse complement strand
ATTACATTACAGTGTGGAAACAGGCCCTTCGGCCCAACAAGTCCACACCGACCCGCCGAAGCGCAACCCACCCATAACTCTACATTTACCCCTTACCTAACACTACGGGCAATTTAGCATGGCCAATTCACCTGACCTGCACATCTTTAGATTGGAACAACAATAGCCATTTATGTCCAGGCAAGAGACTTATTTTGAAATATTGTACCAAGCGATCATGGCCACATAAATCACAATGTAATAGATACCAGGTGAAAGCTCACGTTGTGTAAAACATGGTTAAGGTTTCAACATCCACAATACAGTTATTTCACATAAGATGTTGCAAAATAAATATTGTTTTCAGTAGATTACCTCAGCTTGCTGTTGACTTCTCCAAGTCTAATGATGACTAAAGTAGAGCCAGGGCTGCGTGAATTTGAAGTGTTTGTCAAGGATTCAGAAAGTCATTGTTTAGATCAGTGCAACAGAATTGGTTTCGGAAAAAAAATACCTTAATTGATATAACACTCTTCACGGCCATTGAACGCCTCAGAGCCCTTCCTAGTCAATAAAGAAATTTTATACTGATGTAATTGGTGATGGAAGCTATTGTACATGCAGCAAGATCCCACAATCAACAATGTGACAATGGTCAGGTTAATCTGTCTCTGTAGTGTCGCAGGTACTTGCACTTGAAGGAGTACCATTTACATTAGCTCCCATAACATAAGAACTAGATGTGGGTAATGTAGTACTAAAAGATTCAATCGATGTTTATTACAACTCCTAAAATAGTCACAGGCCCTTCAAGGTCTGGCTATTTAGCTACAAACAGGAGCACACTCTCATGTACATGTCATGCTTCAAATGACTCCAGTTAAGATGGAGTCTGAGACCTGCTGGTCATATAACCATCTGAGGAGCTATGTGGTATTCTTTGTTGCTGTCAGCGAACAACCCAGTTTTCTTGCTGCTGGCAGCTGTTCCTCTGCATCACTGCAGAACCATGATTGTCAGAATGTTCTTCCTCACTCTCTTCGTGCATGTTGGTATGTCATTAATTGGCTTTGATCCTTCATAGTCCAACACCATCATCAGTAATCACTCATACAGTCTGGACAATCTTTGCTGACATCCAAGTATTTGTGCTTATATTTCCGATTTACACTCTCTCACTGTTGAGGTAGCTCTCAACTGGTTCATTGTCATGTATCAGTTTTATTCTCCTCTGTCTTTGAAGAAGAATACCCTGTGTCTCAAAATGGTTAGACAATTGATGACTAGGCGAAGTCATTTGCACTTGCCCTCTGAGTATAGGTTCTGCTGGGGATAGTAGTCTCAATTGGTTTTGTATGAAACACAGCTATGCAATGCAAAAGTCCTGATTTGTTACTTGGCACTTGGTCATTGTTATGTTGTACATATCATATGCTCTGCCAGACAGTTGATATGGTATGGGTCACTCCCCACTTACCAAGTGTGTCATTTTTATTTTATTCATTCATGGCATGAGGGCATCACTGGCTAGACCAGCATCTATTGCTCATTTGTAATTGCCCAGAGGGCAGTTAAAAGTCAACCACATTGGGGTCACATATAAGTCAGACCAGGCAAGGATGGCAGTTTCCTTCCCTAAAGGAAATTAGTGAACCAGATGGATTCTCTGACAATTGACAACAGTTTAATCATAAAGTATGGTGTAAGCCATTTGGCCCCTCAAGCCTGCTCCACCGTTTTCATGGTCATCATTAGACTTTTAATTCCAGATGTTTAACAAATTCAAATTCCACCCACATCTACTGTGGCGAGATTTAAACCCAAGTACCTCGAAAGTTCACAATGGCCATCACCTGCGCTATCTCACAGGGGAAGTTTTCTCAGTTCCCGTTACCCATAAACAGTTTGTCAGTGAACTGCACTCCATCTAGGAGAAAGTGAGGACTGCTGATGCTGGAGATCAGAGCCGAGAGTGTGTAGCTGGGAAAGCAAAGCAGGTCAGGCAGCATCAGAGGAGCAGGAGAATCGAGTTTTCGGGCATAGGCGCATCACGCCTTCTCAGTATGCCAAATGAACTGAAAATAGTGCTCATTGCATCCATGATGGTTACACTTCTTGGATTGTGAAATCCATGACCAATGGGAAGTGATCTACTACAAGGAAGTAATCTTCCCTGTGCACTTCCGTGTTGCTACTTCTGTCCAGAGACTGGATATAACACCTTGTGGGTGTAAAGGCTCTCTCTACTCTTGGAGTTATGTTTAGAATTTGCCTCACATGCATTCACAACTTCTTGAACACACTGGTTCATCCCTGGCCCATGCACAGACTGGTGTGCTGGTCTTCTTGTGCATTCAGTACTCGTGTCCCTGATGGAACATGATCAGAATATCATGGTCTAATGCTTTAGGTACTGGGACTTGTTTACCCTTCAAAAATGACATGCTGCGATATATCAAGTTTATTGCTGTATTGCCAAAATGAAGAAATATTCTCAGGTGCTTTTTTTTGGTACTGTCAGGCCATTCTTGGACAATGCTCTTTTGCAACTCCTGTAGTTGCTCCTCTTTGGCAGTTATCAATTGCAACTGTTCACAGTGGAGCTGGCCAAAGTATAACAGATAAACCTTGAGAACACTCTCAACGTTGATTTTATTTGATTGTCTCATATGTGGTCTGTTCCAGCACAGTGTGCTTGCTTTGAATCTCATGAATTGAAACTGGACAAAGATCTGTGCGTGCATGCAGCTCTGCCAATATTGGACAGTTTGCATCTATCAGGTAGAAGAGCTTGGCAAACCTATATGGGTTTAAACATTGGCACTGCAGTATATTGTACAAATACATTATCAATATTCCTAGTCTCAGGTGGCTGCGTTGCTGGTTTGTGATGCAAAGTGATGTCAATGGCTTGGGTTCCTGAATCAGCAGAAATTACCATGTAGAACATTCCTTCTTAACCTCCCCCCCTCAGCTGTGGCATGCTGACCCACAGGTTAAAGCACCATTGGTCATCTCTCTCTAATGACAGTGCAGCCCTATGGCCTGGTACGACTTTGACAACTTTATCCTTACTTCTTAATCAATCTGTTCAGACGTGATATGACGCACCTCTGGATAGTGAGACTTGAACTAAGCCTCCTGGCTCAGAGGAAGGTGCACTACCATTGCACCTCAAGCACCATATTGAACTGTGATACACTGTGAGTCTGTCTCTCATAGTTTGCACTATGGACTGTCACTTATTGAGGTATCTGTCTTTTAGAATGCATTGTGGTAACATCAGGGCACTAGCTCCTTTGTTAACTTTAGCTTTTAACTTATGCTGCCCTACGTTTTCTTGGTATCTGATATTAATGGTTGTCAAAGTTTACTATCACTTTCTACAATTAACACAATGTATAAAGTTAACAATAATGGAAAGCATGGTAATCTTGCAAGACTTCCCATTCATTCATTTGATTGTAAGGGTTTAAGGGTTATGAAAGTAAAGCAGAGAGGTAAAGTTGAGGATTATCAGGTCGGCCACAATTGCATTGACTGGCAGAAGCCACGATGGGCCGAATAGCCTCCTTCCGCTTCTACATCTTATTACCCTTCACTAATTAGCTACCGATGATAATTAAGGACAAATATGTTAATATTCTTGGTTAATGGTTGAAGTTGGTGATCTATTTTAAAATTTAGAATCCATTGAATTTAAAATTGTTGATGATTGGGTTAAATGATGATGGAATCTGAAACAACGTCTCCAGGACTTTGAAATCCAAGTTGGGCTGTGGGTTGATTATTAGCACTTGATGGAAATTCCTCTTCCACTGTTCCAAAGCATGACTGAAGAAGAATTCTGAGGACGGGCTTTAAATAGCTTTTGCCAGGCTTAAAAACAACTTGACGGCTTTAAGTGTGGAAATTTGGAGGTGCACATTTTTGTTTGCTGATGAAACAGGGCTGATTCAGGTTCATTTGCTCCACCAAACTGAGTGAGCTCAAATATTTGCTTCAACCAAAGGTCTTTGTGAAACAGAAGGCTGGCATTTGAAAACATTGCTGGACAAAGATTTGATTTGATTTGATTTGATTTGATTTATCACTGCCACGTGTACCAAGCTGCAGTGAAAAGTCTTACTTGCTTTACATGCAGATTATACTATACAAGTGCATCAGGGTAACAGAACAGAGTGCAGAACACAGTGTTACAGCTTCAGAGAAGGTGCAGAGAAGGATCAACGTTAACAGTTGAAAGGTCCATTCAAAAGTCTGATAACAGTGGGGAAGAAGTTGTTCTTGAATCTGTTCGTAATTGTGTTCAATCTTTTATATCTTCAATCCAATGGAAGATGGTGGAAGAGAGTATAACTAGTTTGGGAGGGATCTTTGATTATATTGGTTGCTTTCCCGAGGCATTGGAAGGTATAGATGAAGTCACTGGTTGGGAGGCTGGTTTTGATTGATTGATTTATTTATTGTCACGCGCACTGAAGTACAGTGAAAAATTTTGTTTATGAGTTGTATGGGCAGATCTCAGTAAGCAAGGACCTACTGGACAAAAGATTTAGACAGAGGTGTGCAGGTTACATTGCACAGGATGTACGAGAGAGATCATGTTAACAAGAAAAGCTTTACTAATGTTTGTATGATGGACTGGACTGAGTTCTGTAATTTCTTTTGTTCTTGGGAGGAGCAGTTGCCATACCAAGATGTTCGTTCATTCAGGTAGGATGCTTTCCATGGTGCATCTATAAAAATTGGTAAAAGTCTTTCTGGACATGCCGAATTTCCTTATCCTCTTGAAGAAGTCATAGAGTCAGATTCATAGAGATGTACAGCGCAGAAACAGATACTTTGGTCCAACTCATTCATAGGGATCAGAAGTCATAGAGTCATAGAGGTGTACACCTAAATTAATCTGGTCCCAAATGCCAGCACTTGGCCCATATCCCTCTAAACCCTTCCTATTCATATCCCCATCCAGATGCCTTTTAAATGTTGCAATTGTACCAGCCTCCACCATTTCCTCTGGCAGCTCATACCATAGAAGTATTGCTGTGCTTTCTTGACTGTAGTGTCAAAGTGGGTGGACCAGAAAAATTATTGGTGATTGTTGTTCTCAGGAACTTGATTATGCTTTCGACCATCTCCCCCTCAGCACCACTGATGCAGACAGGGAAATGCTTTCCACTCTGCTTCCTGAAGTCAATTACCAGCTCCTTCGTTTTGCTGACATTGATGGAGACATTGTTGTCTTTAACACCAGGTTGCTAAGAACTCTCTCACCTTCCCATACTCCATCTTGTCTTGACGATAGTGTCGTCAGCAAACTTGTAAATGGGATTGATGCGGAATTTGGCCACACAGCCATGCGTGTATGAGGAGTATAATAGGCAGATGATCAAAAACATTCCTTATTGAGGGGTGGGGTTGTTGTCAGAAAGGTAGATGTTTTCAGCTTGTTTATTTTCTTTCCCCTTGCTTCTGAACCTGCCAAGAAACATTATTCTCCTTCACTGAACTATTCTTTCCTGAAGACATGTCAAGTGGCTCAGTCTCCCACTTATGTCTCAGAACGTTTTGCACAGCAATAGTGCTGCAGCCTGGTGCCCCAGATGTCATAGCAACAGATGACATCTCTTAGCAACCAGGGTACAGGAAATTGATATCTTGATGAGATAAGCTATTACAGAATAAAAAATGTTGGAAAAACATCTGACTGGCAGAAATGAAGCATTATGTAAAAACAAATGTAACAATTGATTCCTTTATTTAAGTAAAGATGGATCAGTCTTGGTTGCAGCTAAAAGAGATACAAGCGTTTATTTAAATTAGTCTTGCAATTTTATTTTTTGCTGTGGGAGAAAATAATGTAAAGTAATTGCTACAGCAAATGCTTAAGTGCAGATCCTTACATCAAAAGGTACAATGGCTAACCTTCATGAGCCATCTCAGCATTGTTAAAACCAAATGAGGAGAAAGAGAATCGGTTACCCTCTTGTCCACCTCCTCGTTTGGCTGCAACAAAGATTTAATGTTATTTTTTGAGCATGTGGATACCCAGTAAAATACCCCAGTAAAATAGAAATACAGTTAATTAGTTCACCAGAAACAATAAGGAGCCAATTACTGTATAAGGCTTTCTTGAGTGAAAGGAATAGCAATTGAATCATTTACTAAGCCTGAGAAAAGCAATGAAGCTACGGTATCAAATGCACACTTTCTCCTAGGTGGTTAGATTGTCTCTTATTGGTGATGGTGATTGCCTGACACTTTGTGTGACATGAATGTTACTTGCCACTTGTCAGCCCAAGCCTGGATATTGTCCAGATCTTGTTGCATTTGAACATGGGGTGGCACGGTGGCTCAGTGGTTAGCACTGCTGCCTCACAGCACCAGGGTCCCAGATTCAATCCCATCCTCGGGCGACTGTCTGTGTGGAGTTTGCACATTCTCCCTGTGTCTG
>NC_057747.1:20075975-20111446 GCF_004010195.1 Chiloscyllium plagiosum | reverse complement strand
ATTCCTTTAACACTGATGCTCTCAAATACAAAACAGAGCAGCAATGTCTTATTGGAATGTCTTACTGCAGTTATACAGGGCCATGGTGAGACCATGCCTAGAGTATGCAATGTAAACAAAACAATGCTGGAATTCACAGCAGGTCAGGCAGCATCCATGCAGTGAGAGCAAGCTTACATTCTGAGTGAGCTCTGACAAAGAGTCATCTAGACTTGAAACATTCGCTTGCTCTCTCTCCATGGATGCTGCCCGACCTGCTGCGAATTCCAGCATTTTTTTGTTTTCAGTACTGACTCCAGCATCTGCAATAATTTGTCCCTGCCTGGAGTGTTCTTGAGAAAGGATCTACTTGCCATCGAGAGAACACAGCAGAGATTCACTAGGGTGATACCAGGGATGGCAGGACTGTCCTATGAGGAAAGACTGGTTTGACTGGGACTGTGTTGAGAGTGTGGTGCTGGAAAAGCACAGCAGGTCAGTCAGCATCCATGGAGCAGGAGAATTGACATTTTGGGCATATGAAGGGCTTATGCCTGAAATGTTGCCTCTCCTGATCATCGGATGCTACCTGCTGTGCTTTTCCAGCACCACACTCTCGACTCTGATCTCCAGCATCTGCAGTTCTCACCTTCTCTCCCTTGACTGGGACTGTATCTGGTTTAGGCTGGTGAAAGGGGATCTAACTGAAACATATAAAATTCTAACAGGGCTGGACAGACTTGATGCTGGGAGGATATTTCCCCTGGTTTGGGGGGTCTAGAACCAAGGAACACAGTCTCAGGCTACGTGATGGTTCATTTAGGACTGAAATGGGGAAATATTACTTCACCCAGAGGATAGTGAGCCTGTGGAATTCTCTATCACAGTAGGATGTGGAGGCTAAGTCATTGAATAACGTAAACATAAAGGCACTATATTCCTACCAGACTATGGGGCTGCTCTCTCATTATTGGAAACAAAAACAAAAATTGCTGAAGAAACTCAGCAGGTCTGGTCGCCTATGTGGAGAGAAAGGAGAGTTAACATTTCGGGTCCAGTCACCCTTCTACTCTCATTAAAGGATGTCAATATTAAATATGACATATTGAGAGATAGCAGTTCTGTACCTTCACTGGGAGAGAAGGGTGCTACAGAGCCAGATCAATGGATGAAAGGGCTTCTCAGTATGGAGATACTGTTGGTAAGATGAGCTTGGGATAACAATTCAGAAGGTCAAGAAGGCCAGTCCTTAGATTGCTGGTGGAATCCCTCCAGATGGAGGAGAAAGTGAGGACTGCAGATGCTGGAGATCAGAGTCGAAAAGCGTAGTGCTGGAAAAGCACAGCAGGTCAGGCAGCATCCGAGGAGCTGGAGAGTTGACTTATCGGGCATAAGCCCTTCATCAGGAATTCCTGGGGCCATGGATTTTAACTACCCTGCCTGGGGCCCTCTCTTTAGGGATGAAACCTCCAAAATCTGATGGTCTCCCCATCCCCCTTCCCAGACTGCAGCCTTGAGCGTGCTACCTGTTGGAGGGACTGAATGGCTTCCTTCTGCGCTATACTGGGGCCATGGATTTTAACTACCCTGCCTGGGGCCCTCTCTTTAGGGATGAAACCTCCAAAATCTGATGGTCTCCCCATCCCCCTTCCCAGACTGCAGCCTTGAGCGTGCTACCTGTTGGAGGGACTGAATGGCTTCCTTCTGCGCTATAATGTGCACCACTGAGAGAGTTGCCAATTCTGGCTGGATGTATTCCGAGAGGCTTCGCCTCCCATCTCTTGCCCCAACCATATCTCCCTCCTGCCACCTTGCATCATTATACATTTAGTATTGCTCTCTTGTGGTCAAATGGAAAATTATCAGTATCCTTCTTACCTCACTGGACCATTCTTCACTGTCAATTTGTTTAGGGAGAAAATGAGGACTCCAGATACAGATGCAGATGTGGATGTGACATTCCTGATGAAGAACTTACGCTTGAAACACTGACACATCTGATCCTTGGATGCTGCCTGCCTGGCTGTAACTCTCCAGCATCACACTTTTTGACTCTATCAATTTGTTTGACCTGTGTCTATTACTTTTATAACTAATAAATTTTCAAAGAAAATGGAAAACAACAGTTACAACTAAGTTTCTCCTGATACTGCTATGATCTTTGACCCCCTCTGTTCACTCTCCTGGAGATTAATTTTACATCCTGGGAGACTCCAGGGTAATCCCAGAGGGTTAGCAACAATACTACCAGTCTGAGCACTAAAGCAGATAAACAGCATCACCGTGAATGTACAGGCCTGATGTTAAAGAGAAGAAAAAGTGCAAAATAATCTCAGAACCCTCACCAAAGCAGCCACTGATGATGGATGGGATAATTGTAGAAATCAGAGGGAAACCATGCTGAAAGGTTTCTCAGCAAACCTGCCCCTCCCCCAGCTGCTGATCTGGATGAGTCCTCTGTCAGTGGATGGCAGCATAACACCTTCAGAGAAAGATTGCATACTCAGTGTTAACTGCTGCAAGACTTTAAATGGCAGCTTTGTACAGTTACCAATCTGCATTCAGTTCTCAGCCCAAATATGGCCCGGAAAAGTGTTTCATAATTTAAGAGCCCTGTCAGTAGCTTTGTCTCTAAAAATTAGATGATTAGAGGCACTGAGATTAGCTTTGCACAAGGCAAGACTTAGCTGCACTTTACAGTCTATCTGAGTGTGGAGAATATCAACTTGGTTAACCATGTATGTCTGGGGACTTTGCTCATTGTGATGGGGTTGGCACTGCAATTTTTGTCCCCAGTTTACGAGGCTAAAAGATGAGAAAATACCACGATCAGCCAAGTTACCAGAATAGCTTTTGCACTTTCTCCAGTGCTTTAGAAACAAGCAGGAAAAAAGAGATTTCCTTTTATTTGCAGAGAGTTTAAAATGATTATATCTGGAAATAAAAGCTTGCAAAAGGTCGCTCGTATCTGCATACAAAACCAACTGAGGCATCTACCCTGTCCTGACCAGGCGATTATTCTACGTTTAATATAATGTCAACCTGAGAATTCAGCACAATGCACATTTCCACACATTATTGTTGAGCATTTTCATGAATGAACTATGAACTCCTATTCCACCCAGTAGGACTTCGCATTGCACCCTTTCTATATAGACTCATAGAGTAGACAAACTTTCCATATAGACTCATACACATTTACAGCACGGAAGGAGGCCATCAGCCCAATGTGTCTGTGCTGGTCAACAAAGATCTGAACAACCCTAATCACATTTTACAGCTCTTGGCCCATAGCCCTGGAGTTTATAGCAATACAAGTGAATATCTAAGTGCTGCTTGAAAGTCATGAGAGTTTCTAATTTAGGCAGTCAGGCAATGAGCTTGAGACTCCTCCACTATTTGTCTGAAAAAGATTCTGCTGAACTCTCCTCTTAGCCTTCTGCTTAAACTTATGGCCCTCGGACATTGACCTCTCTCTCAATGAAAATGTGCTCTCCTATCTACCTTATTTGTACCTTTAATCATCTTATACATGATGTGGAGGAACTGGTGTTGGACTGGGGTGGACAAAGTTAAAAATCACACAATGTCAGGTTATAGTCCAAGGTTTATTTGGAAGCACTAACTTTTGAAGCGCTCTTGTTCATCAGGTGACAACCATCTGATAAAGGAGCAGCGCTCCAAAAGCTAGTGCTTCCAAATAAACCTGTTAGACTATAACCTGGTGTTGCGTGATTTTTAACTTCATTTTATGCATGTCTACCAGGTCCTCTCTCACTCTTCACTGCTCCAAGTAAAACAACCTCAGCCTATTCAACCTCTCCTCATAGCTCAGACCCTGCAGCCTGGACAGCATGCTGGTAAATGTCCAATGTACTCTGTCCAATGAACTTACATCCTTCCTATAAAATAGTGACCAGAACACCTCACATTACTCCATTTGTGGCCTGATCAGCGTTTATACAGTTCCAGCACAACATCCTTGCTCTTGTATTCTATGCCTCGGCTAATGAAGGCTAGTAGCCCATAGGTGTCCTTAACCACTTATGTAACTGCCCTGCTACTTTCAGGGATCTGTGATCTTGTACACTCTGATCTTCAGTATTTTCTAGGGTGCTATCATATATATAATCTCTTGTCTTGTTAGCCTTCCCCAACTGAATGCCTCACACTTTTCCAGTTGCTATCCATTTGCAACCACTCTGTCTGGCTGACCAGTCTGCTGATAGCCTCCTGCAGTTCACAGCTATCCTTCTAACTATTTACCAACCTACAAATTTTTGATTCATCCACATAATTATTTTTCATCCCCTGAACTTTTAAGTCCAAACCATTAACAAATGTCACAAGCAACCAGGGCTCAAACATGGAGCCCTGCTTAACCCCACTGAAAATAGACTTTAGTTCAGATATATCCCTCTACAGTCATCCTTAGCTTCCTGCCTCTTGGCTAATTTTGGTTCCAACATCCCATTTTGCCTTTGATCCCATGGATTCTTACTTTCCTGACCAGTGAGCTATTAGGGAATCTTATCAAAAACCATGCTAAAGTCCACGTAGACCACATCAAATGCAAGGCTGCCTTCTCAAAACAGTTGATCAAATTTTTCAAACATGATATTCCCTTAACAAATTCATGCTAAATATCCCTGATTAATCCATGTTTCTCCAGACGCAGATATATTCTGCTCTTCAGAATTCCAATAACTTCACTACCATGAAGTTACACTGACTGGCCTGCAATTTCCCGATTGAGAGGGATATATAGAGTCACGGTCTTTCGGTCCAACCCATCCATGCCGAATAAATTTCCCAAACTAAAGTAGTCCCATTAACCATTTAATTTAGCCCATATCCCTCTAAACCGTTCCTGTTGATATACCTGTCCAAACATCTTTTAAATGTTATATCTGTACTTGCATCTACCACTTTCTCAGGCCGTTCATTCCACACTCTGTGTGAAAATGTTGCTCCTCAGATCCCTTTTAAATCTTTCTCTTCTCACCTTAAAATTATGCCCCCTGATTCTGAACCCCCCTACCCTATGGAAAAGACATTTGCTATTCACCCTATCTATGACCCTTATGATTTTATAAACCTCCATAAGGTCACCCCTCAACCTCCTATGCTCCAGTGATAAAAGTCCCAATCTATCCAGCCTTTCCTTATAACTTAAACCCTCTATTCCCAGCAACATCCTGGTAAATCTTTTCTGCAACCTCTCCAATTTAATAATATCCTTCCTGATCTATCCCTTCCTCTCTTTTTACATAATGGGATGATGTTAATAGTCCCCCAGTTGTTTGCCATCTCACCTGTGGTCAGAGAGGATTTGAAAATTACTGCCAGATATTTCTGATAGCTCCTCTGTTTTCTTCGTTGACAGCATTGGATCACCTGGGCTTGCAGATTTATCGACTTTAAAGGCCGCTAGACCAGCTGGTATCTCCTTTCTCGATGTTATTCTTTTCTACTATTTCATAGTCCTCTATTCTAATGTCTATACCTGAATCATCTTTTTCCATTTTGAAGACCAATACAAATTATTGATTAGGACTCTTACATCTTACATGTCTGCACACAAATTATCTCTATGGTCCCGAATGGGCCCTACTCTTTCTGAATTAGGTCTCTTTAAAATACCAGTGGTCATGAGCAAACATGTGTTTCAGAGGCAGCAAGTGAAGGAATGGCTAGGGTTTTACCTTAGATTCAATTTTACAAATGAGACCAGGTTAGCCACATAAATTTTCAAGGAAGGCATTTTACACCTTTCTATTCTAACTCTGTTAGAGTTCACCCCATCATGGGTCGAAGGGCCTGTTTCCATACTGTAGGGAATCTAATCTAATCTAGTCTAATCTAATCTCAGCCCAACTCATTGATCGTGGCTGAGTGGGCATCACTTTCCCCTCTGAGTCACAATGCTATGAGTCTGAGTCCTGCTACAAGACTTGAGCACAAAAATCACAGCTTATTATGTTGTTTGTAATATATATATATATATAAATGATTTGGATGAAAATGTAGGTGGTCTTATTAGTAAATTTGCAGAAAACATGAAAATTGGTTGTTATGGATAGTGAAGAAGGTTGTCAAAGGATACAGCAGGATATAGATCAGTTGGAGAGTTGGATGGAAAAATGGCAGATGGAATTTAACCTGGATAAGTGTGAGATGATGCATTTTGCGAAGTCAAATTCAAAAGGAACATATACAGTTAATGACAGGACTCTTAGGAGCATATAGAGGGATCATAGTGTGTACGTCCTTAGCTCCCTGAAAGTGGCAAAACAAGTGGATAAGGTGGTAAACAAGGTGCATGAAACACTTGTCTTCATCGATTAGGTCATTGCAAGTCACGTTGCATCTATATAAAATTTTATTTAGACTACATTGGAGTATTATTTGCAGTTCTCTTTGCCACACTGTAGAAAGTATATGGAGATTTTGGAGAGGGTGCAAAAGAGGTTTACCAGGGCATTACCTGATTGGAATGTATTTGATATAAGGAAAAGTTAGACAAACTTGGATTGTTTTCACTAGAATGTCTGAGGCCGAGGGGTGACCTGATAAGAAGATATAAAATTATGACAAGCATGGATAGAATGTGTGGTTGAAGTGTTTTGCCCATGTCAAATACTAAGGGGCATATGTTTAAAGTGAGAGGGGGAACATTTGAAGGAGATGCGCAAGGCAAGTTTTTTCACACAGAGGGTGGTAAGTACCTGGAACACACTGGCAGGGACTGTAGAAGCACCTTTGATAGCAATGTTTAAGAGGCACTTAGACAGACACACGAACAAGCAGACAATAGAGGGATATGGAACATGTACAAACAGATGGAATTAGTTTGAAATAACATCATGGTCAGAGTAGAATAGTGTGGTGCTGGAAAGGCACAGCGGGTCAGGCAGCAAGCGAGGAGCAGGAAAATTGACATTTTGGGCATAAGCCCTTGATCAGGATTAACCTAGACTTACTCTTATTGAAATAAATAAATGACATTCTTGGATGTGCTAACATGCTGTGTTCCCCAGAAACAAAAAGCAGAATGCCTTTTTAATCAGATTCATGTACGTTGCAAAAGATACCACAGAAGAATCTTATCCTTGTGCATTTTTATCACACACAAAAAAAAAGCCTGCATTCTTTAACGTGAATATCTAGCTATTTTCAAGATTGTATCTTGTTAGCCCAAGTCTAGCCATTTTAAGAAGCTTCATATTTCTCCAGGATCCCTCACTTTTACAACCAGTCCGAGTTAATACATCTTTCTCCACAGGAGGCTCCTGCTGCTCAACCTGATGAGCTCAGTATTGGTGAGAAAAGCACTTCATGTCTCCTTCTTATGATATACAGTGAAGCTATGAAACTGGGATATCTTCCAACACACAAAGGCCTGGGTCCCACTTTCAACCTGAGAATAACCATCAACTCATGGATCCTGGGTCACTCAAACAGCTCACTGTAAAGGCTGGGGTGTTGTTTCAAAGCAGAACAAATTGGAAGATTGTTCTTCAGAATTTCATGGATTTGATGGCAACACAATAGAATCCAGATGTCTGAAATAGATATCTGTTTTATTCACTTGTAGGAAGTGGATGTCTCTGGTTGGGCCAGCATTTATTGTCCATCTTTTTAATTGGTGGTGAACTAGTTTCTTAAACTGCTGCCATCATTTTGGTATCGCTACCCATCAATACATTACAGAGTTTTAGGGATTTTTGACCTGGTGACACTGAAGGAACAGCAATATTTTCCAAGTCAGGATGGTGAGTGATTTAGATGGGAATTTCCTGGTGGTGATGTTCTCTTACATCTGCTGCCCTTGTCCTTCTAGGTGGAAGTGGTTGCGAGTTTGAAAAGTGCCGTCTAAGGAACCTCAGCGAAGTTCTGCAGTGCATCTTGTAAATGGTAGACACTGCTGCTATGGTATTTGAATGGAGGGAGTGAATGTTTGAGGATATGATGCCAATCAGATGGGTTGTTTATCCTGGATGGTGTCAAGCTTCTCAACTGTTGATGGAGCAGCACCTATCCAGGCAAGTGGCTAGTATTTCATCACACTCCTGACATGTGTGTTGTAGATGGTGGACAGGCTTTGGGGAGTCGGGAGGTGATACACTAGCTGCAAAGTTCCTACTCTCTGACTTGCTTTTATAGCCACTATATTTTTATGGTTCAGTTGATGATCAATGGTAACTCCAGGAATAGTGGGGTATTCAGTGATGGTAATGCCATTGGATATAAAAAAAGCAGTGGTTAGGTTGTCCCTTGTCAGAGATAGTCATTGTCTGGCACTTAAATAGCGTAAATGTTACTTGTATCTTGTTAGCCCAAGTCTGGATATTGTCCAGATCTTGTTGCATTTGAACATGGACTGCTTTAGCATCCGAGGAGTTGCAAATGGTGCTGGAGAGAAGGTCATTTATGAAGCAACTGAAGATGGTTGGGACAAAGACACTTACCCTGAGGAACTCCTGCAGAGATGTCCTGGAGCTGAGATGACTGACCTCCAACAACCTTCCTTTCTTCTAGGTATGATCTAAACAGTGGAGAGCTTGTACGCAAAAAGCCAGGACAAATCCAACTCAGCTAATTATCGGCCCATCAGCCTCCTCTCAATCATCAGGAAAGTGATGGGAGGCTATCAATTGGCACTTCCATAGCAATAACCTGCTCACTGATGCTCAGTTTGAGTTCCACCAAAATCACTTAGCTTCTAAATTTGCTTCACACTCCAGACAGGAAGTGACAGTGACTGCTTTTGACATTGGGTAACATTTGACAAAGGGTGGTGTCCAGAAGTCCTAACAAAATGGGAATCATGGGGAATCAACAGACGAAAACTCTCCACTGTTTGGAGTCTAACCCGGCATGAAGTTGTAGTTGTTGGAGGGTCAGTCATCTCAACTCCAGGACATCTCTGCAGGAGTTCCTAAGGGTTACTTAGGTCTCAGCACAGGACCCGATGTGTCCAATATGTGGATAAACAGGTCGATGTTTGGTCTGCAAATCTTGCTGATTGGCCTATGGCCGGCAGTTGAGAGTTTGGGAGAAAGTGAGGACTGTGGATGCTGGAGAGTCAGAGTTGAAAAGTGTGGTGCTGGAAAAGCACAGCAGGTCAGGCAGCATCCGAGGAGCAGGAGATTCAACATTTCAGACATAAGCCCTTCACCAGGAATGTGTCCAGTTGAGTGTTTCTTGGTCCCCCCCAGAACCATGTAGTAGTTGTGGCATATCATTCTGCCCATAATAAGTGACTCCACACACAGGCTCATCGTTCTTCTCCTGAGGTATTTCCATGCAAAACTGATTTCTTTTAACTACAGCCTAACGTACAGCTTAAGATCACTCAGGTACCAACAATTTTCAGATTTTTTTGACATGGCATTCTGCAGGAATTATATGTAGGTTGACCCCTGACACGTTTTGTGGGGCCTTTCATTAAACAGAGTGTCAAAGGGCGGCACAGTGGTTAGCACTGCTGCCTCACAGCACCAGAGACCTGGGTTCAATTCCAGCCTCAGGCAACTGTCTGTGTGGAGTTTGCACATTCTCCCCATGTCTGTGTGGGTTTCCTCCGGGTGCTCCAGTTTCCTCCCACAGTCCAAAAATGCGCATGTTAGGTGGATTGGCCATGCTAAATTGCCCGTAGTGTTAGGTGAAGGCGTAGATGTCGGGGAATGGGTCTGGGTGGGTTGCTCTTCAGAGGATCAGTGTGGACTTGTTGGGCTAAAGGGCCTGTTTCCACACTGCAAGTAATCTAATCATAAAATATTCTCACCTGGTTACAAGAAGTTTCTGAATCAGTGAATGTTTTTGAATAATTCCCTTCCATTTAAAAAAATTAGAACTGATCATCTGTATTCTAGGTTTCATGTAAACCTTATAACAGATGAGATTTGTAATAAAAACATAAGGATTATAGAGTGGACTGTAGCATGAACCAAAATTGCCCATGCAGCAGTCTTTATATACATGGGTAACTTATTTCATGTATAACCAAATGTAGGTATAAAACTCAAAACTGTTGCATGATGCACTGTTCATTGTGTCTATGCTTGACCTTTGTGCTGGGAAAGCAGACAATAAAACTTCCCACTACAGCATACTCTGTCTAGAAAAGATGATACATCAGCTTTACTTTTACATAAGAAACATCAGCAGGATTTGCGTATGGAATATGAGCCAAGGATTGCTGTGTGGATTTGTATTTAATGGGTTGGAGGAGGTGTCGACTGCTGACGTGTGCAAATAGAAAGTTGGAGGAAGGGTTGAGTGAGGGCGGATAAAGGAGCCTCCCCTCCAAGCACAGTGATGCTTCAGGGCCTGATCATTGGGTAGTGGGGGGTCAACACGTCACCATGAGTCAATGGGTAGCACTCTGACCTACAACGGAAGGTCTTGAGTTCTAGCTCCACTGCAGGAGTTCAAAATAAAGGCTGATATGCCTAGTACAGAGCTGACGAGGTGCTGCTACTGGAGCTGTAATCTTTCAGGTGAGATGTAATACCAAGAACAAGTGTCTTCTGAAAGAGCACCATGGTCCTTGTATGCTCGAAGAAGATCAGGGAGTGTTTGCCATTGTCTTGGCTGATTTGTATCACCCCAGATGTATCTGACTGTTCTCCCACTGCTGTTTGTGCAGATTACAATATTACATTTCCAAAATGCTTCATTGTCTGTAAAGCACTTCAGGACATCCTGAAAGGTGCTATAGAAATACAGGCACTTTTTCTTCCATTCAACTAGCCCCCTGTAACCACATGCAGCTAAGTTTACAATGAAAATTTGTCGCTAATTCTTCATTATCTGTGGGGCAAAATCCTGGAACTTCCCCCCCCCCCCCCCCCCCCATCCTCCCAAACACCACTGTGGGGGTACTGACAGCAAACAGACCACAGTAGTTTAAGAAAGCAGTTTACCACCTGAAGTGCAACTAGGTATGGGTGATAAATGCTGGCCCAGCAAGCAATGCTCACATCCCACAAATTAATTTTCATAAAAAGAATCTCTTAGTTAATTTATTGCATATCACATGTAGCATAAACATGAGGATTATCAATATCAGGATTCATTTCTTTTGGAAATAAACACTTCTGTTTTAGAAAGAAGACGCATTTGCCTGTGTGTAAAGTGTTTCTGACTCAGCACCCAGAATCTCTCCCGTTGGGATCCACATAACTACAAAGTGGTGTTTTCCCCAATCCCATGGTGGACGTTCAAGCCTCTCGCACAAGGACTTCGTGCCTGGACATTTTCAGTGGAAACAGAAAGCCACTCAAGTAGCACAGATTGGGGATTAGAATATTTACAACACAGACCCAAAGAATTTCCAATGGTGGTTGGTTAGTCCATTTGGCTGGATGATTCGTTTGTAATGCTGAGTGATGCCAACAGCGTGGGTTCAATTCCCACACCGGCTGACGTTACCATGAAGGACTCGCCTTCTCAATCTTTCCCTTCACCTGAGGCATGGTGACCCTTGGTTTAAACCACCACCCGTTATCTCATGGAGTCATAGAGATGCACAGCACGAAAATATGCCCTTCACACTTTGACTCAACCATGCTGACCAGGTATCCTAAATTAATCTAGTCCCATTTGGCCCATATCCCTCTTAACCCTTCCTATTCATATACCCACCCAGATGCCTTTAAAATGTTGCAATTGTACCAGCCTCTACCACTTCCTCTGGCAGCTCAGACCATACATGCACCACCCTGTAAGTGAAAATATTGCCCCTTCAGTCCGTTTTAAACCTATCCCAGCTCACCCTAAACCTATGCCCTCTAGTTTTGGACTCCGCTACCCTGGGGAAAAGACATTATTTTTTACCCTATCAATGCCTCTCATGATTTTATAAATCTCTGCAAGGTCATCCTCAGCCTCCTATGCTCCAGGGAAAATAGGCCCAGCCTTTTAAGCCTCTCTCTATACCTTAAACCCTCCAACCCTGGCAACATCCTTGTGAATCTTTTTTGAACTCATTCAAGTTTCACAACATCTTTCCTATAGCAGGAAGAACTGATTTCTCGAATGAGAGAGTAGTCTGATGGTCTGGTAGTATATAGAGACTTTACCTTTACCTGAACTTAGCGCTGCCCTCTTGACCTGTCCCATTTGTTCGTCTTCCTTCCCACCTATCCGCTCCACCTTCCCCACCGACCTATCACAATCACCCCCACCTACATCTGGGAAGGTAGCCCCTTCCCAGCTACCTTCCCTCCAGCCACACCCCACCTTCCTATTTATCTCTCAGCCCCTCCCCACCCCCACATTCCTGATGAAGAGCTTATGTCTGAAATGTCAACTCCCCTCCTCCTCGGATGCTGCCTGACCTGTTGTGCTTTTCCAGCGCCACATTTTTCGACTCTTTACCTGAACAACCCAGTGTTATTCCAGCAGGAATGAGGTGCAGGAAATTAAAGACAAAACGCCAAAAAAACTTGTAATTTTGCATTGTTTTAATGCACAAATAGAATACTATCAAAAGTTCTATAAGCAGGCTTATACTAACCAGCATAAAATAAGGCACGTGACGGAATGCCATTGTAATGGACATTAATAAGAGAGGGTAACATCTGTCTGCATTGAACTGGCTGTTCATAACACTTCATATACAGAACTTTTTATTCCATTACCCAGTTCCTCTGAGTCTGCCCACATATTACAGCTGTACAAAAAAGACTTAACACTGTTATCTAGAAATAATAAGTAAACAATCCCATCAAGTAGAACAGATAAAGGCATGCTGGTTACAAACGGTCTACAGAAAGTTCAAAATATATATACCTTATTCTTCATTTGAGACTACAACTTAAGCAGCAGACAAATGCTTGATACAGTATTAGTCAGTGTAATACAACTATAAGAAAGTGTAGTGAGAGGTTTTTTTTCCTAAAGAATCCTTCAGCAAGTTAAGTTCAAGTACTTTTTATTTTCTGCAAATTCCTTCAGCATTCATAAACTTATAACTCTTGCAGTAAGGCTATGATAAAAATACAAGACTTTAAATGCTCTCATATATCTGCCCTAGCAATGTACATGCATTGTCTATGCTATATCATGTGTTCAAATGGTATCGTCGCCCGCTTGTGTGCTTTCTCTCATGTGAGCCTGTGTCGCTCCCTCAAATAAGCTGCTGCCCAGCAATTGAAGAGAAAGACCATACAACCATCCTTTTCTTGTCAGTTCGATGGCACAGCGTTCTTGCATACATCAACAGACCAGGCGTACAAGACTAACTCACAGTTTCATAGTTGCTCAGTGGTGGATTTTCATCTACCAATTAAATATTTAAAATTACTCCTTTAGAGTCTTCCTTTCACAACAAAAAAAAAAGTGTTTCATATCTTACGGTAGCACAAAGTGTTTTGCTTACAAGACACCAATTTGTCTCTGCCTATATAATAACAAACAAATAAATGGTCATGTTTTCTGAACATCAATATGCACATTCCTCTACATAACAGTAATTCTTGTCTTCCTGGTAACAGATGTACAGTCGTTACTTGTTATTTTGAACAATCTAATACTGCTAGCTTAGATGGCAGTTATTTTCCAAAATACACATATATAAACCATAATGCATTAATAGAATAAAACTAGAATTAGTTTAAACATTGGAATAAATGCAGGTTAATTAATACTGATAATATTTTCATCCCAATTTTATATATGGCTTCAAGAATTGAAAGGGTTTACTTTTTCTTCCCTAAGAATTATGTACCAACTTTCATACAATATTCATCTGTTTTAAACATTATTATTTACCTTCCTAGTCGGATTATTCTGGTTGCATACTTTATACAGACAATGACTTGTAGAAAAAGAGAATTTTCTCTGATAAATAATATTTTCTTCCGGCTATAACCTTGGTTTGTAAAATATTCAAGAAAACTCTCAGTTGTTAGTAATTTAGTAGAAAAGGTCTTTTGAAAAAAGTGTTTTTGTTTAAAAAGTCCACATTATTTCAAGAAAAAACTCAAAACAATAGGATGCTAAAATTCATGCCCCTTGAATATATACAAAAAGGTTACTGCAAAGATAAACAGGAACTTGGATAGATAGGAACTTGGCTTCATAAGAAATATTTGTTAACATTAAAATTTTTAACATCTAGAAGGTTTCCAAAATACACACACAGTATAAAAATCCAAACAAAAGGACTATATCGTCAGTAATACTTAAGATAAATACATCTGCAAGCAGAATCCAGAATACATCATATATGGGCAAATATATCCAATATAGCTAAAAACTCCACACTGTTTTTTTTCTTGATTGTCCCTTAAAAACCTCACTTTCATACTCACATACTTAGCGTATACATTTGTTGTCAGTTTCCTGGCATGTATGTCTTAGTCAATCCTTTAGGTACTGAGTTAATAGTTTTGTCACCAGCACAAGTGCAGGGGATTGGATTCTCAAACCTCTTACCTCCCTCCCTATGCCACAAGCACCTGTCAACATGTGCAGTCTGTCACGCAGTTGCAACTATAAATAAAGTGCCTGGAAATCAGGTAGCAATTTGTTCCTGTGGGCCACTGATCGGTGCCAGCACCTGTCAATGCAATTTCCCTATAAAGAGCAAAGTACAGCTTATCATAAAGGCTGACCAAGCACCAGGTCGCAAGACTGTGTTGGAAGCTGTACTTTGCTCTTTATAGGGAAATTGCATTGACAGATGCCAGCACCAATCACTGACCCCTCCCCACAATTTAACATGGGAAAGAAGCAAGGTTTTGGAGGGGTGGTCTATGGACTTTTGCAGGAGCATGCTGTTAGTTCATGACTGACGGGGGAAGGATTGGCATGTGTATGCCAAAATAGTTCATCTTTAGTCTGATTAGCAACAGTAAAGATATAAATCAATAGTGTGACAACTTTTCTAAAGCACTGTCCTGTCCATTGGACCCATGTCACCATGGTCTCTCTGTTTGCAGACATGCCCAAGTACTATGCATCAGAACAGTTTTAACCATCAATTCTAATTTGCAAATGCTGACCTATCTGGGCATCACACAGTGGCAGGACACATAATTTGCACTTGTAACTTCTTATAGTTGAGAAACCCCAACATCAAATCCATAAAGTCCATTTGTTTTATCCAAGAGAATGCATAACATAGAGAAGCAATAAATGCTTGAAATGCACATCAGGCCAGTGACCTGCAATGAAGAGTCTTTACCTCTTCATGGATCTGAAAGAAAGAGGCATTTTAACAATAGAGAGAAGTGAGAGAGTCGGCAATGAAAAGATGAAAATGCAGACCCAAAATGTTGACCTAGATGTTGGCTGACCTAGAGTGAATTTCTAGTGTTACTTTATGTCTCAAGCAATTTTGCATTTTATATTTTATTATTTTAATGGCTTACAAGAGACTTTAAGGCAACTGTTACTCTCAATAAGGCATCAATTTGTAAAGAGATCACAGTGCACAACCCACTGAAAAAAATGGCACTTTGCGTTAGAAAGGAAAGTGAGAATTCAAACTTATCAGAGGAGTTCAAACTTTTTTAAAAAATGTTTAATTAGAAAGAGGAAAAGCAGGTCAGGTGTGATTCGATTACTATTCTATTCTAAAATCTGAGAGTCTATTCCTCTTGTAAACCTTTTCAACATGAATATAGAATGTACAACTGCTCACAGTAGTGCGACTGCAATGCAGGAACATTAGTCAGAAAGAGCCTGTGTTTCACAACAACAGCAAAGGTGAGCCTGAAAGTTTGTTTGAGCTGCCCTGCTCCTTGAGAATCTATGCTACACTGGTATTCAGCTGATAGATTTGCCATTAAAATATATAGCAAAGATGATATTGCTGCCCTTGCATGATAGAAGTACATTAAATATGGGAGACAAAGTTAGGATTTATCCATTCGAGTGTAATTAATTAGGAAGGGTTTGGAGAGATATGGGCCGGGTGCTGGTAAGTGGGAGTATATTGGGTGGGGATATCTGATCGGCATGGACAGGTTGGATCGAAGGGTCTGTTTTCATGCTGTACATCTCTATGACTCTAAGACTCTATAAGAGCTTGTTAAGTCTTTGTTATTGACAAATAACCCCACTAGCACTGAAAATTAATCACAGAATCCCTACAGTGTAGAAACTGGCCCTCTGGTCTAACAAGTCCACCAAAGAGTATCCCACCCAAACCCATTCCCCCACTACTCTACATTTACCCCTGAGTAATGCACCTAGCCTGCACACAATGGGCAATTTAGCATGGCCAATCCACCTAACCTGCACATTTTTGGATTGTGAGGGGAAATCAGAGTATCAGGAGGAGACCCACACAGACACAGGGAGAATGTGCAAATTCCACACAGACAATCACCCGAGGCTGGATTCGAACCCAGGTCCATGGCACCGTGAGGCAGCAGTGCTAACCACTGAGCCACATACCACCCCAATGTTGACCAGAATTGAGAGTCATTCCTTTGGTTTTCAATCATTATTGGGGTTTCTAAAATGTTAAAAATCTCATAAGTTATTTTTCACAAATTCTATGTTCCACGAGTTCGTAAACATTTAATAATTGAAGAAATGATTTTTAATTTTTCTGTCCCTTTTATAATTCCATCTTTTATTTCCTCTCTATTGTTCTTTCCACACATAATATGACACTAAATTCATTTTCCAGGGACCATTGAGAGGTTCAGGTTCTGACTCCAAGTTCTATCCGATTGCTAAATCAGCTACGCTGCTGCTCCCCCAGATCCTACATGCCCTGCAGAGGATGCTGTGTTGTTCTGGATTTCTATATGCCAAACTCAGAATGGAAAAGCTTTCCAAAAATCTGTGGGAAAGTGCACATCAAACGTTATTTGTTGACCTTAAAAATCCAGCCTTCGATTCTGTCCTGAAAACATAGTGTTTATATGAAATCTTGGTTTCACAGAGTGGAATTATGTGCTTTCTTCAGTGAAAGTGACTGCTGATTGCTTTATATTGATTGGCTTTTAAAAAAAAGTACTACTTGCTAAAAGAATGAGGTGCAATATTCTGCTTATGAGACTAGAAAATGTGAAGAGCAGGTCTGAAAAAGTATGCATAAAAGATTTTAAAAATTGGGAGACAGTGGAAAATTATGGCTTTGATTGGTTCAGTTATATTTCTTCACATCACCAATGTTAAGGTTCAAGATAAACTGAAGGTCTTACAGTTTCTTATATAGTGGTCTGATGTTACCCCAATATTGCTATATGAGGGGAATTGCCATCCTTACCTGGTCTGACCTACATGTGACTCCAGACCCACAGCAATGTGGCTGACTCTTAATTGCCCTATGAACAATTACAGCTGGGCAATAAATGCTGGCCTAGAAACGGCTGTCGTCAGGGAGCCATTGCTTAGGAATCCGCACCTCCGTACTGGTGGGTTCGAGTGGCGGTCGGAGGGGAGGGCCATGGCGGTGAGGGTGACCAGGGTCGGGGACGTGCTGGGTGGCGGGGGCCTGGGCTGGACGCTGCCGCAGGATATAGCGAGCAGGGCAGCGGTAGGTATCCAGTACATGGCAACCGCCAGTCGATGCCTTAAAATAGCGGTGCTCGGACCCGACGTAGTACACCAGTTGGAAGATGCTCAGGTGTGCGGTAGGATCCCGTCCGCGCTCACCGCAGCCTGCACGGAATTTCACATTGGCCCAAGGTCCTGTACTTCCCGAGGGAGCCTGTGCCCCACAACCTGGGCTGACTCCGGAACTTTAGTTTTGTCCCCCTCAAGGACCTATCATGGTGGGCCCTGCATCGACTGCTGCTGCACACCATCCACCTCTTCTCCCTCATCCACTGCCCGGACACGCCTTGGCGTACCCATTTGCCACCGGGCAGTGGGGATCCCCAGTGGAGGGCTCTCTACGTGGGAGTCCTCCCCTTTCTCTCAGGTCTCTGGGGCGGAGGGTGCTCCACGCAGCGGTCCCCAGCAACCGCAGATTGCAGTGGTTCACAGACTCCCAGCCCAGCTGCTTGTTCTGTGGTGCTGTGGAGTCCGTGGACCATGTGTACATGGGGTGTGAACGTTTGCAGTCCCTTTTTAGTTTTCTGGAAAATCTTCTTAGATAAGCACATGGATGAAGATGGGATGGTGTAGGGGGACGAGCTGAGAATAGTTCACAGGTCGGCGCAACATCGAGGGCCGAAGGGCCTGTTCTGCGCTGGATTGTTCTATGTTCTCCTCTGCTTTTGGCTGCACTTCAGTCCTACGCTCTTGATCTTCGGACATCCGGTGCGGAGGATGTAGGATAGGTCAGAGGACCTCCTCGTGGGTCTGCTCCTGGGCCCAGCCAAATTGGCCATAAACAGATCCAGGCAGCGGGCCATGGAGGGAGTTGTTAGGGCCGATTGGCAGTCCATCTTCCGCAGTTATGTCAGAGCCCAGGTGTCCCTGGAGAAGCAGCATGCGTTGTCCACCAACACCCTTGAGCTGTTCAGGGAGTGGAGTGCATTATTTCCCCCTCCAACTCTATTTTGATTTAATCCCTGCCCTCCCCTTCACTGTTTGATCACACAGCATTGCCCTTTGATGTGAAGGGCACTGCTTATTACTGGCCACTCGGGTGTTTCCTTTCTTCCTGGTGGTGGAATATAAATAAATATTTACACATTTCTTGTCCTACACCTGCACACACACGGCATGATTGCTGGGGAAAAATAAGCACTACCGCAGTTAGGCAGTAGTGTGGGGGTAATAAAAAGAAAAAAAAGAAAAAAACACAAATAAATGCTGGCCTAGCCTGTGATACCTACAGGCCATTATTGAATAATTTAAAAAAACATACTTTTTCAGCAGTTCAAGTCCTGCTACTCTGTGAAAGGAGTGGTAGGATGGGTATTTCCTAGAATGTTCATAGAATCCCAACAAGTCCACACCGCCCCTTCAAACAGTAACCCACCCAGACCCATTCCCATTCCCCTACTACTCTACATTTACTCCTGACTAATGCACCTAACCTACACATCCCTGAACTCTATGGGCAATTTAGCATGGCCAACCCACTTAATCTGCACATCTTGGGATTTTAGCGTAGAGGTGAGGGTTCAGTGTGCAATGATGCCCTGCTGTCTTCATCAGTTGGTGGAGAGCCTGAGAGAAGTGACAGGGATTAGATTAATGGACAACACTAGATCGGAGCTGTCTTCTTCCCCCTTGCCTTTTCCCTGCATTTCAGTAGTGGTTGGGGAGAGATACCTGAACAAATACTAAGCTTTTCCACATGTGGAGGATTAAAGCAGCAAGGCGGTCTTGAACCATTTAGCAGCCCGTCCCAGGACAGCATAGAAAAACAGCAAAACCAGCTTAGATGAAATATGCATTTGCTTCATGGGGAAGGAAGGATACTCAAAGTGAAAAACAATAAAAGTTTAATTTCGAAAAGGCAGACAAGTGATGTTTAAAAATTTGAACTCCAAAAATAAGTTAATGGATTTAAGTTCTGAAGGCGCTTAGTGTTCAGTGATTAAGGATCGCAGAAATTCACAGTATTGCATTTTGTCACTGCAGTTATTTGATGTGGATGTCTAGGGAAATATCTCCAGTTGTGATAATGTGCTGTCTACTGTTCAAAAATATTATTCAGTACCCCAAAAGTTAATCATGCCTCTTTCCCTTTTCAACCTACTCTTTAATCTCTACAATACCAGACACATATTTGTCAGTCTTCGTTGTAATCACATGCCAATAACCATATTTTTGTTACTACTCTAATACTGACGCTTGCCAGCTTTTTTTGACACAAAGAGCTAGGGGATCGAAGCTCTCAATCCATGTGACAATTCACAGCAAGTGGACTTGTACTATCAGCTTATGGGTTAGTAATGGCACAGAAGAGGCTTGGTTTAAAATATCAGCCTTTCAGCTCAATAAGTTCTCCCCCTTGCACTGGCTCCTGGTACAAAGTCTCTGTAAACAAAGAGTAGGCAAGACACCCCATGTAAGGTGCCACATTAAACTGCTATTGGTAATACTGTTTCTGGTAGTTAATACTATAAATACAACCCGAAAATACGCACATACAGAGGAAAGAGTCACATTCTACCAATTTCAGGCCCCTGAATTGCTTTCTGTCATGAGCGAGATTTTGGCGAATTCATCTTTCGACTGGACGTGTGGTCTGAGCAGTGTTGGGAGAGGGATGCTGATGGGTGTGGGGGACGGTGGTGGTGGTGGTGGTGGGGGGGGCGGAGGAAGGATTCGGGGATGGGAGGGGTGGCAATGCTGGTGGCTGCGAGGTCTGGTGAGCCACTCACTGCACCCGACGACAATAATAGCCCAGAACTTTGCACTTCTCGCACAGATGTTGTGGATGCTCTTTGCTCTGATCCGACACGTCCAGGCCATCAGGTTTCTCCAAGGGTCTCTGGAAGAGAGTTGGAAGGTTTAAGATACAAATTATAGAGAAATTAGGTAAAACTCAAAAAGTGTCAATTACAACAATGTCACGGTTTTTGTTTATTTTTGTGAAAACATTTCTATTGTGCGCTCCCATAAAGAATTTCAGTCCTTAAGATACAGCACATTTTAAAATTAAAATTTAGATTTTTTTCACATACCCTGGACCAGTTTTTTTCTTAACTCCAAGATGTTGTTTCCGAAATAACTGCACAGAAGCTGGTGTCCTGCCACCAAGTCACCTTTTTTTTTAAATTAATGCATGGTACACTTCAGTCAGCTTGGAGTCAGTCCTCAACTGAGGAGATTCAAATCACCTAGTTATATTTTTTCTTTCTCTTTTTCCCTTTTTTCTTTTTTTTCATAAGACCAACACTACCGCCTATTAGCGGTAGTGCTTATTTTTCCCTAGCACCCATGTTGTGTTTATGCAGGTGTAGGGCACAGTGAAGAACAGCATGTGTGTGAATCTTTATTTATATTCCACCACCAGGAAGAAAGGAAACACCTGAGTGGCCACTGACAAGCAATGCCCTTCTCAAAGAGCAATGCTGCGTGATCAAAAAAGTGAAGGGGAGGGCAGGGATTAAATAAAAATAGAGTCAGAAGGGGGAAATAAACACTCCATGCCCCATGGTGCCCACTTCTCCCTGAAAAGGTCGAGGGTGTTGTGGACACTGTGTGCTCCTTCTCTATGGACACCTGGGCATGAACGCAACCGCGGAGAGGGCAGGCTATCGCCTCTAATGACCCCCTCCATGGCCCACTGCCTGAACCTGTTTATGACCAGTTTGGCCAGGCCCAGGAACAGACCCACAAGGAGGTCCTCTGACCTGCACTTCCCCCTCCACATCAGGTGCCCAAAGATCAGGAGCGTGGGATTAAAGTGCAGCCAAAAGCAGAGGAGAAGGTTTTTAAGAAAATCAAAGAGGGAGTGCAAGCACCCACACCCCATATATACATGGTCCATGGACTCCACAGCACCACAGAACAAGCAGTTGGGCTGGGAGTCTGTGAACCACCACAACCTGCGGTTGCAGGGGACCACTGCGTGCAACACCCTCTACCCCAGATCCCTGAGAGAAAGGGGGAGGACTCCTGCATAGAGAGCCCCCCCAGTGTGGACCTCCACTGCCTGGTGGCAAACGGGCAAGCCAAAACGTGTCTGGGCAGTCACCTGGTTATATTGGTCAGCCAAGGCTTTTCAATCAAGAATCTCCCAGTTACCAAGGTCCACCTGGTTCAAGTCACTGTAGTTTCCCATTGTGAAGGCTACAGTTTTTAATTTTGCACTTTATAAGATTATGGATATAAATGGGAATGAACTATTTAAAACCAAGGATTGTCTCATGTCTTGTAAAGGAAGTCATCCGTGTCTTGTGGCAGGCGTTGTTTAAACAGCTGTTTGAACAAACAGTATTTGAAGGTTAGTTAGCAGCAAAAAGGAACAGAGGGATAATGGACAGATCCAGCTTTGGTTAGTGACAAGAAGTTGATTGATAACTAGTCACTAGTCCATAGACCATTGACCAAGGCCTTTATCCTATTAACAGCTAGGTAACAGCTTGAGGCTGAGAACATGATACAGAGATAAATCATTAGATTTTACTGCACCTGTTGTAAGCTGTGACTTTCCATTGATATGTCAGAGACCTTCTAAAAGTAAACCTATACCTCTTGCAAATCAGTGGAATCATTCAAGCATTGAAGGCTGAGAAGAAATCTCATCAGCTAGAACCAAACTCAACAGATCTTGCAAACAAGAGACTACTGAATCGTTTCTCTCCTTCTATGTGTTTATTTCCTGTCTATATCTATGTTCTTGTGTTTGTGTGTGTAAGTGTGTGCGTGTGCATATGCCCACACATGTATAAAGGGGACTTTATGAGGGGAATAAGGTTTTAAGCAGCAATCATGGATATTTGTTTAATTAATCTGCAGGTTATGAAACATACCTGGAGCAGATGGTACTTGGACCTGGGACTTCTGATCCAGAGGTACTGGCCCTAGCACTGCACCACAAGATGCCTACTGGTGGCGTTAAATGCAAACAGTTTATAATTGTTTGCCTGCAGTTATAGTCTGATGATTAGAAATAAAAGGCAATTCTTGGTAGGTACATTAACTTGGTCCATACTTTCTATCAACCTGGGTTGACAAGACAGGATTTGGAAACTTTGCGTACTTGTTAACATTTGTGACACCTCTGGCAATAGTTCTAGCATGCTACCCGGATAAGTTGTGACACCATAAAAGAAAGTCTAGTAATTAACCACCACAGCTACTGAATAAAGCATCATGGGGCAATATTTTCAATACAGACTGGTCCTCAATCACAAGCTAGACTGTTCACACCAATTTAAATGAGGACTATTCATCTGTTAAGCTCCATATACAAAGATTAAGTCTTACATTGTTATGAAGCTGCTCTTTATCTAACTTCCCTTAGCAGAGTGGCATGGTGGTTCAGTGGTTAACACTGCTGCCTCACAGTGCCAGGGACCTAGATTTGATTCTAAACACGGATGACTGTCTGTGTGGAGTTTGCACATTCTCCCATGCCTGAGTGGGTTTCCTCCAGTTTCCTCCCATAGTCCAAAGCTGTTAAAGCTAGGTGGGTTAGCAATGGGAAATGCGGGGTTAGAGGGATAGGGTAGGGTGTGTTGAACTTTGGATGGTTGGTGTGGACTTGATGGACAGAATGGCCTGTTTCCACACTGTAGAGACCCTATGATTCTAGATACATCAAAGATCCAAAAATGTACTTACTGGAGTTTAGAAGAATAGGTTGTGACCTTATTGAAGCATATAAGATGTTAAGGGGGCTGGCAAGGTAGAGTCTAGAATCAGAGGGCATAATCTTAAAGTAAGGAGTTGTTGAGTTTGGATGAGGAGGAATTTCTTTTCTTGGAGATTAGCAAATCTGTTGAACTCTTTATTCCAGAGAGCTGTAGTGATTATGTTGTTGAGTACATTTTCAAATATATCGCTGTTTCTTCACTGCCGCTGGGTCCTGAAATGTCTTCCCCATTGGCACTGTGAATGTACTACAGCACATGGTGTGCAATTGTCCAAGAAGGCAACCCACCATCACCTTCTCAAGGGCAACTAGGAGTGGGCAATAAATGTTGGTCCAGCCAGCTCATGTTCCACAAGTGAATTTTTAAAAAGGCCAAGATAGACATATTTTTAATCAATAATATAATCAAGGGAATGGAAAAGGCAGGAAAGTGTATTTCAGGACCATCAGATCAACCATGATGTCATTGAATGAGACTCAGTGGGCCAAATGGCCTACACCTTATGGTGTGTAATCTTCTTTAAAACTGGCTACAGCAGGGAAAAAAATATTTAGCTTTTGGAAACGTATCTGCACTGCGACAATTACTGTTTAAAAACACAACTAGTTTTCCTCTCCATGATGGCAGTCAGAAATTCAACCACAGCTTTCACAGAACAACTCAACCTTCCAAATTACAACAGATGTGCGGTAAAGCCAAATGATGAATCATCTGTTGCTGCTCAGTGCAACAGTATTCCCAGAATAAGATTTTGTTTTGCACAGAAGAACAGATGTTTTAGTGTTTTCCAGCACAACAGACAATTTTATCGTCAAGTTAGTGGATACTTGGATCTGTCCAATGCTGGTTTTCAATTCATGTGACACTCAAATGGTATAAACAGAATGGTGCCCTGGTCATGTAACATGCAGGATGTCTTATGGGCTGTTGGAATAAATTGTGCAGCATAATGTTATATAACTGCATCTCTCACTATGTTTTCTTTCATTCATTCATTCATGGGATGGGGGCATCGCTGGCAATTATTGCCAATCCTTAATTGTTAAGAATCAACCACATTGCCGTGGGTGTGGAGTCACAAGTAGGCTGGACCAGGTAAGGATGGCAGTTTCCTTTCCTAAAGAACATGAGTGAACTAGATGGGTTTTTCCTGACAATTGATAATAGATTCATGGTCATCATTAGACTCTTAATTCTGATTCGATTTGATTTGATTTATTGTAGTCAAGTGCATCTAAGTACAGGGAAATGTTTTAATGTGAGCAGTACAGACAGGTCATAGTAAGTAAAGACATACAGATCAAAGAGTGCTTAGACAGAGTGAGACACACAGGTTACACTGCACAGGAGGTGCACATAGCAAGCTCGATATTAGCAAGACCAGCATTATTTGAAGTTAGAGAGCTAATTCATCAGTCTAATAACAGCTGGTAAGAAGCTGCTCTTGAACCTGTTGGTGCATGTGTTCAAGCTTCTGTATCTTTTACCTGACTGAAAAGGTTGTAGGAGGTGTTGGAAGGGTCTTTGATGATGTTAGCAACCTTTCCTGGCAATGAGAAGTGTAGATGGAATCGATGGATGGGAGGTTGGCTTCTGTGATGGTCTGGACTGTGCACACAACCTTCTATAGTTTCTTACTATCCAGAGCAGAGCAGTTGCTGTACCAGGCCGTTATGCACCCAGGTTGTATGTTTTCTATGGTTCATCTGTAAAGGTTAGTGAGGCTCCGAAGCATTGTTGTGCCTTCTTGACCGTTGCATCCACGTGGGAAGTCCAGAACAGGTTCCAGATATTTCAGATAGTCATTGAATTCAAATTCAACCAACCACCATGCTGGGATTCAAACCCAGCTCTCCAGAATGTCATCTGGGTCTCTGGATTAACAAAGCCAGTGATAATACCACTAGACCATTGCCTCCCCCTAAAACACATATAATCAGAATCCACCCCCCAACTTCACACTGTAGATGTCACATTCCCAATATCCCATTTTGCTCCAGATGCAAAACAATGTTAAGATGTCACTAATCATCCTGATCAGACCTATTATTACATACTTCTGTAGCAGGTGGAGCTGAAATCCAGTTCACCTGGCTCAGAGGTAGGGACACTACCATTACACCACAAGAGCTATTGCATACAATTCTGGTCACCGCATTACATTGTGTACAGTTCTGGTCACTGCATTACAGGAAGGATGTGGAAGCTTTGGTTCAGAGGAGATTTGCTAGGATGTTGCCTGGTCTGGAGGGAAGGTCTTATGAGAAAAGGCTGAGGGACTTGAGGCTGTTTCCGTTAGAGAGAAAAAGGTTGAGAGGTGATCTAACAGAGACATATAAGATTATCAGAGGGTTAGATAGGGTAGACAGCAAGAGCCATTTCCCTTGGATGATGACGGCTAGCACGAGGGGACATAACTTTAAATTGAGGGGTGATAAATATAGGACAGATGTCAGAGATAGTTTCTTTAGTCAGAGAGTAGTAGAAGCATGGAACGGCCTGCCTGCAGCAGTAGTAGACTCACCAACGTTTAGGACATTTAAATGGTTATTGGATAAACATATGGATGAAAATGGAATAGTGTAGGTTAGATGGGCTTCAGATTGGTGTCACGGATCGGTGCAACATCAAGGGCCAAAAGGTCTGTACTGTGCTGTAATGTTCTATGTTCTATCTCAATTCCTGTTAACAATGTTAGGGCAAAAACCAATAATGGCTAATTTGCAAAGGAATTCAAAGTATTGGTTTCGCCAGTCCAGAAACTTAATCTTCTAATATTTCTCATCTTTTCCTTTTAGCTGCATCAAATATTTTAGAGTGCCAAGCAACAATGTGATTCAATTTGATTTGATTTATTGTTATCACATATACCTAAGTACAATGAAAAGTTTGTTTTGTGAGCAGTATTGTCCCCATGGATGACATGATGGTGATGTGGTATTGTTGCTTTAAGGTAAATCTGAAGAGTGGGGAGTACAAATGCAAATTAACCAAAGGTAAAGCTAAGATTGATCTCAGGGTGTCATGTATATCGTCATACAAAGTGAACATTTGGAATGGACTTCTTAGATGAGTCGTGGAAATCTCTGAGAAACAATTTGATAGCAAAACTAAGCACTTTTGGATTTTTTGAACCAAATGGGCACAAATACCCATTGCAGCTACAAGGGGAGCTAATTTGGCAGGTTAACAGATTTTAACATAGCATAGTGATGACATTTCATCTCGGTTTTGTTGTGTGGAACTGTAAATAGCAATTGGACCATCAATTGGATCAGCAAGCAGCAATTAAGTTCTAACTGACCTGACACACAGTTAACTTAGTAATTTTTATCCTAAAGAGCCAGCAGCCTCATCAGGACAATAATGCATTGCACATTTCATAATCTCTGACTCTGGATCTCATTAAACAGCATTTTGTTATATGTATGCAATTGGACAATATGGGATTTATCAGTACTATTGTTAATGGCATTACCATCACACGAACGAGCAAGGCTCATTATTTCCACTAACTCAACAAGGAGTAGATGAAACTATACACCAGGAAGATCTTCGATCCAATAGCCTCATCTATACTGAGCTAGTTAGGGAGTAGTAGAGGCACTCAAGATGGCTTAGATCATCTTGGTGGTGGTGTTCTCAACCTAATGAATTTGACTCGCGCTTAAAAAGTAGACTCAATGTCGGTGAGCTACAAGAGGGTGAAATATGCAGCTGGAATGGTGAGCTACCAGAAGGCAGTTCCTTCAGGACAGCAGGAGAGAAAGGCTGTCAAAAAGAGAAACACTCCCATCCCACCACAGCACTGCCAGCTACCACCATGTGAGCGTAGAAAATGGAAAAACTCTCAACTCACAGAAGCAACATAAAACAAGGCAACTTGACTACAGTGAGAATCAGTACAGCATATTTACCATTGACTACTTTATCTGGAACCATGCCTTGCGTCCAGTCGCAAAGTAGACTGGATTGTATCGAGTATAAGCACAATGCCAATCTTGACTGACCCATTTCAAACCTAGTAATCTACTTTTTCATGTCTTCAAACCCATATCCCCTTAACAAATTGTACTAGCATCAAGGTCAAGGGTAATCCCAGGTCTGTTAATATCATTTGCATGCACTCTGTTTCTTAGACACTTAGCTCATTTTCTCTCATGCATTTGTCTATTTTCATTTGACTGGAAATTTTCTATTCATTTCCTTGCTCATTTCATTTAATCACAGGTGCTGAATATAAACCACTGGCTTATACATAATTAACATCCAGATAGGTTAACTCAGTGTCTGACATTACCGGGATATTTTAATCACAAATGATCCCACTGCTATTTCCAAATGGATTTAAGACGACTCGACATAATAAATATGAGAAAACTAGGATTATCATGCTTGCATTCCACATTGAATGGACTGAGTTCTGTCTCATCAAATAAAAACTATTTCATTAATGCACAGAACTTCTGGTGTTTCATCAGCTTTCTGAACTTCTCAGTTCCCCTCACTCACACAAACCTGCCTCCTCTGAATGTACTGCATTCTGTTCTCTTGGGTTCAAGCCTAACATCAATGTTGCTGACAAGAGGGTCACTGTTGTTGCCTGGCGTACTGACCCTTACTCTAGCAGAGGCCAAATAGTAACTGTTCGACCCTTTCTACCTCTCCCTGCTGAGGCCCGACTATTGAATTTCATCATCCATGTTTGTGTCATAGAGTCATAGAGATGTACAGCACGGAAACAGACCCTTTGGTCCAACACATCCACACCGACCAGATATTCCAACCCAATCTAGTCCCACCTGCCAGCACCCGGCCCATATCCCTCCAAACCCTTCCTATTCGTATACCCATCCAAATGCCTGTTAAATGTTGCAATCGTACCAGCCTCCACCACTTCCTCTGGCAGCTCATTCCATACACATACCACCCTCTGCATGAAAAAGTTGCCCCTTAGGTCTCTTTTATATTTTTCCCCTCTCACCCTAAACCTATGCCCTCTAGTTCTAGTCTCACCCACCCTAGGGAAAAGACTTTGTCTATTTATCCTATCCATACCCCTCATAATTTTGTAAACTTCTACAAGGTTACCTCTCAGCCTCAGACACTCCAGGGAAAACAGCCCCAGTCTGTTCGACTTCTCCCTAAAGCTCAAATCCTCCAACCCTAGCAACATCCTTGTAAATCTTTTCTGAACTCTTTCAAGTTTCACAATACCTTTCCATTAGGAAGGAGACCAGAATTGCATGCAATATTCCAACAGTGGCCTAACCAATGGCCTGGACAGCCACAACATGGCCTCCCAACCCCTGTACTCAATATTCTGACCAATAAAGGAAAGCATACCAAACGCCTTCTTCACTATCCTATCTACCTGCGACTCCACTTTCAAGGAGCTATGAACCTGCATTCCAAGGTCTCTTTGTTCAGCAACACTCCCTAGGACCTTACCATTAAGGGTATAGGTCCTGCTAAGATTTGCTTTCCCAAAATGCAGCACCTTGCAATTATCTGAATTAAACTCCATCTGCCACTTCTCAGCTCATTGGCCCATCTGATCAAGATCGTTGTAATCTGAGGTAACCTTCTTCGCTGTCCACTATACCTCCAATTTTGGTATCATCTGCAATCTTACTAACTATTAACTCTAATGCTCACATCTAAATCATTCATATAAATGACGAAAAGTAGTCTTGACTGTCACTGCCCCATACATTCTAAACATCTTCTGGGTGCTCCTGTTTCCTCCCAAAGTCGAAAGATGAGCAGGTTAGGTGGCTTGGCATTGCTAAATTGCCCGTAGCGTCCAGGGATGTGCAGGCTAGGTGATTAACCATGGGAAATGCCAGGTTACAAGGATAGGGTCAGGGATGGGTCTGGTTGGGATGCTCCTCAGACAGTCCATGTGAACTCAATGGGCCGAATGGCCTACTTCCACACTGTTGGATTCTCTAATTCTATGATGATCATCCTTCCATGATTTCTGATTTCAAAGTCCCCCAACTCCGAACAGCTCACTTTAACCTTCTTCAAACTCCATAAACAAGATTGCTCTGGCTAGTCCATTGTTTCAGCCACCTCCTGCCCAACTGAACTTAATCTGCTCCTATTGTAACTCTATTTCTGCCTTCCAAAGTCTCTTCTAAACTGCAGCCCAGTTCTGATGAAAAGTCATCAACCAGAAACATTAGCTTTTTATATCTTTAATCAGTAACTTTTGCAAATGCTGCTGAGTGTTTTGAGCAACTTTTGTTATTGTATCTTCAATACGTGCATTATTCAGCATTGTCACAGCTTCTCGATGAGTTGTTTTAGGCCCCAGTGACATATATATATTTGCAGCTCAAGTTTGGAATTGAGTAATTACCCTTGACAAATACAGGGTTTGTATCGGTTGGTGGTATAAATTACAAATTTTGTTTGCTGTAATGGAAATCAGAAACATTTTGGTATGGACTTTGGAGCAATCAGTCACTTGTTTTGAGGGAGTGCCACAATATCCAAAATGTCATGACTGAGGACATGAACCTGGGCATTACTAAAGATATTACCAACTGGAGAGGGTTCAGAAAAGATTTACCTGGATATTGCTGGGAATGGAAGGCTTGAGTCATAGGGAGAAGCTGGATGGGCTGGGACCTTTTTTGACTGGAGCGTAAAAGATTGAAGGGCGACTTTATTGAAGTTTATAAAACCATGAGGGGAACAGATAAGATGAATGGTGGGTGTCTTTTCCCTAGGGTAGGGGATTTCAAGATTAAGGAGCATATTTTTAAGGTGAGGAGAAAAATTTATAAAGGACATGGGGCATTTTTTTTTGTTTGTGTGTGGAATGAACTTCGAGAGGAAGTGATGGATGCAATGTTTAAAGGACATTTAGATAAGTACATGAATGAGAAGGTATTAGAGGAATATGGAAAAAGTGTAGGAGGGTGAGACTAGCTTGGTTTGGAATTATGATCAGCATGGACTGGTTGGACCAAAGGGTCTGTTTCCATGCTGTATGACTCTTATAACCGTAGAGACAAACAAGTCTCCAGGTTCAATCACTGAGTACTAAGGAGAATCTACTGTGGCTCAGTGGGTAGCACACCGGCCTCTGATTCAGATGATGATGAGTTCAAGTCCATCTCCTGATCTTCAACATTACATTGAGGCTAACATTGGAATATGGTTACAGCACCATGTTGTGGCTTAAACAAAAGCTGCAGTTGGAGAAGGGAGTGACGAGCTCTCTCTTTTTTTAATGATTTCAAATTTCAGCCTCTCACTGAGAAGCTCAGTCTTCAGTCAGCTTCGCAAAAGCCATGTATTATGTTGTGAAGAAACTCAGCTGGTGGTGACATTGTGCAATATTGGAAGTGCCACTCTTTAGCTGAGAGGTGTGGTTGAGGACTTGGACTATCCTCTCAGATGGCTAGTAAAGTGCTGTCTTAGTCAATATTTACCCCTCTACTAACATCACTGCAATTAATACTGATTAACTTAAAAATCACACAACATCAGGTTATAGATTTTTAACTTTGTCGACTCCAGTCCAACACCGGCACCTCCACATCAATACTGATGATACAGTCTTACAATTATGTTGCTTGTGAGAGCTTGCAGTGCACAATTGGGTGTCTCGACTTGGAAAATGGCTGCACTTCAAAAACAAATATTCAAACAAGGGGTGTCACGGTGGCTCAGTGGTTAGCACTGCTGCCTCACGGCACCAGGGACCCAGGTTCGATTCCAGCCTAGGGCAACTGTCTGTGTGGAGTTTGCACATTCTCCCCATGTCTGCGTGGGTTTGCTCCGGTTTCCTCCCACAGTCCAAAGATGTGCGGATCAGGTGAATTGACCATGCTAAATTGCCCGTAGTGTTAGGTGCATTAGTCAGAGGGAAATGGGTCTGGGTGGGTTACTCTTCGGGAGGGTCGGTGTGGATTAGTTGGGCTGAAGGGTCTGTTTCCATACTGTAAGGAATCTAATCTAAATAAAGAAAAAGTCATGGCACAGTGCCACGGTTTTTATCAAAAGCCGAAACCTCAGTTAGAAAAATCTTAATGAGATTCTGACAGTCTCTGTGGAAAGGCTGCGGGAACATTACCCCGAATCTATTTGAAAAAGTAAACTGTGTCTCCCCCTCACCTCACCCCACCATTGCCCTCCTTTTACTGAGACAATGTCACCACCAGCTGAGTCTCTTCACAACATAATACATGGCTTTTGCGAAGCTGACTGAAGACTGAGCTTCTCAGTGAGAGGCTGAAATTTGAAATCATTAAAAAAAGAGAGAGCTCGTCACTCCCTTCTCCAACTGCAGCTTTTGTTTAAGCCACAACATGGTGCTGTAACCATAGCGACTGGCTGCTGAGCCATGTTGAATTGCACGGACATTTCTTTCCAGCAGTCTCTATTTTATTGAATCTGCTTCCCAGGTTTTTGGAGGGGTATGGACATCATCCAAAAACATTTGAACGAGGTTTAGCAAGATAACGCGCTGGGGAGGGGGAGGGAAGTTTGTGATCATCCTGTCCTATTCGTTCTCCATCATTTCTCAAACAATTATATCGTAGGCGTTTACAGCCTGTGTCTTTGTTCCATAGCGAACAGTGAATTAACTTGAATAACAAACCAGCTGTAATAAGTGGCAGTGGACAGTGTGCTCTCTGTGGCTTGATCCCCTGTTAAAGCGTGAAGTTGGCAATGTTGCCTTCTGAGAGAGAGAGAGAGAGAGAGATAGAGAGAGAGGGGGAGAGAGATAGAGAGATAGAGAGAGAGAGAGCGGGAGAGAAAAGGCACGAGAGCTGTTTTTCGCTCACTTAAGTTGTTGGCAGGATCCTTTCAATAAATGAGGCAAGGGAGCAGCTCATGGGACTCTACCACCCCAAGCACCTTACTACCCCAAGCACCCTACCACTCAGAGCAACATAGTACTCCGAGCAACTCACCACGCAGAGCAGCCTACGACCCAGACCTACTACTCGGAGCACCCTACCATCCAGAGCACCCTTATACCCTGGGCACCCAAGCAATCAGGGCCACGACCAGTTTGCTGGTACAAGTTTATTTTGCCTAATATTTTGTTTGTTAAAAGGCGCGAGGAGAAAGTGAGGACTGCAGATGCTGGAGATCATCAACTAGGAGAAAGTGAGGACCTATTCCTGATGAAGGGCTTATGCCTGAAACATCAATTTTCCTGCTTCTTGGATGCTGCCTGACTTGCTGTGCTTTTCCAGCACCACATTCGCAACTTTGTTAAAAGACGCCTAAACTTTGACATATCATTTTTCAACAAGTGTGTTTGACGAGTCAGTCTGGCAGACTGGTGACTTAGAACATAGAGCATAGAACATGACAGCGCAGTACAAGCCCTTCGGCCCTCGATGTTACACCACCCTGTGAAATTGACCTGAAGCCCATCTAACTTACACTATTCCATTCTAGTCCATATGTTTATCCAATGACCATTTCAATGCCTTTAAAGTTGGCGAGTCTACAACTGTTGCAGGCAGTGTATTCCTTGCCCCTACTACTCTTTGAGTAAAGAAACTACCTCTGTCCTATATCTATACCCCTCAATTTGAAGCTATGCCCCCCAGTGCAATCACTCATCCTCAGAAAAAGGCTCTCCCGGTCCACCCTATCTAACCCTTTGATTATCTTACATGTCTCAAATTAAGTCACCTCTCAACCTTTTTCTCTCTATCGAAAACAGCCTGAAGTCCCTCAGCCTTTCTTAGTAAGACCTTCCCTTCATACCAGGCAACATCCTAGTAAATCTCCCCTGAACCCTTTCCAAAGCTTCCACATCCTTCCTATAAATGTGGTGACCAGCACGTAATACTCCAAGTGCAGAGTTTTGTACAGCTGCAGCATGACCTCATGGTTCCGAAACTCGATCCCTCTACTAATAAAAGCTATTCCATACATGCACCACCCCGCCTGCATGAAAAAGTTACCCTGGGTCCCTGAGGACAAGAATCGGGATCAGGGTCTTTTACTCGCTCCTTTTTGAAGGTGGTCAGATGCATTTGAGTTTTTTTGACATTTTGACTGCCTGATTGCTGCCATCTAATGAAGGATCTCCACCTGGGGACAATTGTTGCTGACATTCGTAGTTCAACTTGTAAGAATGAGACAACGTACTCTTCTTTGGATGAGTGATGACATTTCTTATAATCAGTTTCGCCAAATCCAGACAAAACTGCCCATTATTCTCTCTATCCCTGTTGTATCTGATTGGTTGTTGATGAGATTAGATTAGATTAGATTCCCTCCAGAGTGGAAACAGGCCCTTCAGCCCAACCAGTCCACACCGACCCTCTGAAGAGTAACCCATCTCCCTGTGACTAATGCACCTAACACTGTGGGCAATTTAGCATGGCCAATTCAGCTGACCTGCAATTCTTTGGACTGTGGGAGGAAACCGAAGCAAACTCACGGGGAGAATGTGCAAACTCCACGCAGACTGTTGCCCGAGGCTGGAACCGAACCTGGGACCCTGGTGTTGTGAGGCGGCAGTGCTAACCACTGAGCCACCGTGCCGCCTCTCTGTTTTAAATTTGCTACCCTCTTATCCTAAAACTATGACCCCTCTCTCATTCTCGATTGCCTCACATGAGGTAACATTCTTTCCGTGTCTACTTTAGCAAACCCCTTCTGTATCTTATTGACCTCAATTGATTTTGTCCCTTTGGGCTGGGCTAGCCAGCCACGCCTGCAATGGCCACATCAGTGTTTCTGCAATTTCATCTTTTTTCAACCGAGGAATTCCTTCAGTGTGGTTGACAGAAACTGGACCATAACTGTCATTTTTCATGGTCTTCTGAGCATGCCCCTTTCCCAGATTTCCGATTAAGACCCGCCTTGCCTTCAGTGATATAAGGGTCAACTTTTTCACACAGAGTGTATGGAATGACCTGCCAGTGGAACTGATGGAGGTGGGTACAAGTACAACATTTAAAAAGCATCTGGATGGATATATGAATAGAAAGGGTTGAGAGGGATATGGGCCAAATGCTGGGAAATAGGACTAGATAAGGTTAGGATATCTGGTCAGCATGGACGAGTTGGAGCAAAGGGTCTGTTTCCGTGCTATACATCTATGACCTTCTGTCCTAGCAGACTCCACATTCAATGGATCATATTCCACCATTTCTGCCACCACCTGCATGATGCCATCACCAAACATATCCTCCCCTTCGTTGTCAGCACTGCAAAAGGACCCTTACCTCCCTGATGCCATACCACACTTCAATCATCCCCAATACCTCAAACCCACCCCTCCGATGTTGTGTTTCCTTGCAAATGCCGGAGATGTAACTCGTGCCCTTTTACTTCCATGTTCCTCACCCACCAAAGCTCCAAAGCCTCCTACCGAGAGATGCGATTCATGTGGACATAGTCATAGAGATGTACAGCACAGAAACAGACCCTTCGGTCCAACTTGTCCACGCTGACCAGATATCTTAACCTAATCTAGTCCCATTGGCAGCACTTGGACCATATCCCTCTAAACCCTTCCGAGTCACTTACCCATCCAGATGCCTTTTAAACGTTGTAATTGTACTAGCCTCCACCACCTCCTCTGGCAGCTCATTGCATACATGACCACCCACTGTGTTAAAAAGTTACCTCTTACATCTCTTTTAACTTTTTCCCCTCTCACCTTAAACCTACGCCCTCCCCTACCCCAGGGGAAAAGACCTTGCCTATTTACCCTATCCATCGCCTCATGATTTTATAAACCTCTATAAGGTAACTCCTCCGCCTCCAATGCTCCAGGGAAAACAGCTCCAGCCTCTTCAGCCTCTCCCTGTAGCTCAAACCCTTCAACCCTGGCAACTTCCTTATAAATCTTTTCTGAATCCTTTCAAGTTTCACAAAATCCAATCTAGCCTATTGCATTTGCTGCTTACAATCTGATCTTCTCTACACTGGGGAGACTAAGTGCAAATTGGGTGAGTGCTTTGTGGGAAGCCTCTGCCTAGCTGCCAAGCATGACCCTGAACTTCTGGTCACTTCCGCCACCTCCAAACAGACCCCACCAAGGATATATTTCCCTCCCCTCCCCTATCAGCGTTCCAAAAAGACCACTCCCTCCGTGACTCCCTCGTCAGGTCTACACCCCGCAACCAACCCAACCTCCACTCCCGGTACCTTCCCCTGCAACCGCAAGAAATGCAAAACTTGCGCCCACACCTCCCCCTTACTTTCCTCCAAGGCCCCAAGGGATCTTTCCATATCTGCCACAAATTCACCTGCACTTCCACACACATCATTTATTGCATCCGCTGCACCCGA